>NW_027208520.1:0-55969 GCF_027789765.1 Dendropsophus ebraccatus | reverse complement strand
AAAAAAACATGCATCACAAGGTTTATACCTACATCTACAAGGCTTGGCAAAAGGTTTTTTCAAGTGACAGGGTCACACAAGTGATAGCATATCATAGCAACATGGACACCACCATAATATACATCCTATACACACAAACCAGTGGCTCTTGGGTGTGTGTGGGAAGCATGAGGGGCAAGACAAAAGTATTACACCCCCACATCCATACATGCAGCTGTGGCCTAGGTAGCTCTCCCCTTCCCCTGCAAAATCCACAGGATAGAGGATATCAAGATGATTGGTGGGGGTCCCTGTGGTCATGAAAATGTGGGAAATGTGTCCCCCTTAAATAAACAGTGTGGACGGTGCTCCATTAATTCTCTATAGGTCTTGTTATCCCTTATTGTGTGAATAACTTTGGGAGAGGGGTATGTTCTCATGTACTATATGGCTGGGAGTTTTTTCAGAAATATGGCATATGGCAATCTTGGGGTCAATTATTTGGTGTGTTTTTTTTGTGTGAAATCATAGCAGGCTATGTGTTTGGTGTTTTGCCACAGACTTCTATAGGGGGGATAGTGCCACATCTATATGGAAATTTGTGTTTTTTCCCCAGTTCTTCAACAGCAAACCTGGAATCACATGGTAAAGAATCACATGACTTGTACTGAAAAAAAAAAGAAAAACCCACAGGGGATAAAACTCTAATATGAGAACACTCAACACTAAAATGAGAACCTGGCAGAAAAAGTCCCAGACAAAAAACAAAAAGGCAGAAAATGTGCAATAGTCTTAATCTTAGTTCAGAATTGTAGTAAATTCAGTAGAATTAAATGGGTACTCTAGTGATTTTTTTTTTTTCTTTAAAATCAACTGGTGTCCAAAAGTTATGAAGATTTGTATTTCACTTTTATAAAAAAAAAAAAATAGTACTTATCAGCTGCTGTATGTCCTGCAGGAAGTGGTGTATTCTCTCCAGTCTAACAAAGTGCTCTCTGCTGCCACCTCTGTTCGTGACATGGACTGTGCAGAGCAGGAGAGGTTTTCTATGGGGATTTGCTACTGCTCTGAACAGTTCCTGTCACAGACGAAGGTGGCAGCAGAGACTGTGCACTGTGTCAGCCTGGACACATATTCATATTACTGATCATGCACGATTACCAGCATAAGTGCAAATTTGCAAAGTGCAAAATTGGTCACTTCAAATCCAGAAAAATTGTAATAAAAAGCCATCAAAGAGCTGCATACACGCAAGCAAGCTACCAATAGTAAGTACTGATCATCAGGGTGAATGGAGTAAACCCCCCCCCCCCCAATAAAAAAATATAGTTTTTTTTATTTTTTATTTCACCATGCAAATAATGGTTTTCTGGTTTCACAGCATATTTTATGTAAAAAATAGGTGACAAAATGTAGGTGACAAAATGCAAGCGCTATAGCCTTTTAAACATGAGGAGGAAAAAAACAAAGCACGAAAATTAAAATTGGCTTGGTCCTTAAGGGGTTAGGGAAGCGCTAAGAGGACATAGGAAGGGGTAAGTATACTTTCGTTATTATGTTCCTGCCTGTCTGAGATTTGTCAGTTTAATGGGACTTTTACTTTCAAGAAACTTATGTGGCACCCTATACTATTTGCATAGGATGACTGACAAGTTACCAGCAGTGAGCCATCATTGCTGATCACATACACAGTGCTGTGCAAAGTCACTATGTGAAAGGTTTGGTGCTGGTTATATCTGGTATATGTAGGGTGGGCCCCTAGAATTAAATTCCCTGGTGGGCCCTGGTTACCCCAGTCCGATACTGGCTGGACATGCTCATTGGCCTTTATAGAGGTCATTCTACAGAAAGTGGAGTGCTGAGTTGCGAGTAACACATATTGGGGACATTTATTAAGTCCGGCGTTTTTTGCACCGGACGTAAAAATATCCTAGCAGCGCCGACAGTACAGAGATTAATATACATAAATCCCACGCGCACAAATGTGTGCGCCAGGAAACCTATGCCAACTCAGAGCTGGCCTAGGTTACCCAGAGCCACGCCCCTCTTCCGCCCCCTCCACACCCCCTCCCTGCCCCCCTGGCAAAGCTGACATAAATGGCCAGATGCAAATATTTATTCGCAAAACGGCCATTTGCAAATAAATTTATTTGCATCTGGCATTTTACGCCAAAAAATACAACTTTTTCCTTTGAATAATTTCCCCCAGCTCTGTCTGTGATTATAAAGAGGACACTGCTGGGAAATTATATTTACAATTTTTAGTCCTAGTATTGGGGCCAGAATAAAAACTTTAAGATTTCAGATTTTTTTTTTTTAAATATAGGACAATCAGAAGTGGAAAATAAGAAAATAAATTACCGAGAATTTCTTAACCCCTTCAAGTACGGGCCATTGATGCACAAAAGTCCTTCTAAGAGCCATAGCGCTTTTATTTTTCTACCCTACAGGGCTAGTTGTGGTGTCATTTTTTGTGCCATTATCTCTAGCTTTTCATTAATATAATATTGGTTGTAACAGAAAAATTGTGATTGCTGTTTATTAATTTTTTTGTGATATATAATTTAATAAAATTAGCAATCCTGGTGCGTTTTTTTTTGTTTGTTTCCGCTTACGCGGGAACAATAATGTTATATTTTAATAAGATCGGACAATTCTGCACGCTACCATATGTAATATGTTTATTTATTTATTTATATTTTTAGGATGGGGCAAGGGGGTCTTTTAACCCCTTGCCGCAATATGACGTATCGGGAACATCATGGGATGCGGGTACTTCCAGCAAAATGACGTTCCCGGAACGTCATGCTGTCCCTGCCTCCCCCCTCTGTCCCTAGCGCGATCAGCAGCGGGAGGAGGATGTGTCACACAGCCTCCTCCCATTGCCTCTGCCTGGAGTGGGAGCCGCGCTCCCCCCCTGGGCAGTTAACCCCATAGACACCGTGGTCGGGTCGACCGCTGTGTCTATGGAGCAGCCGGCGGAAGATCCGCTCCCTCGGCCCCCCTCTCTCACCCCCCAGAGCTGCGGCTCGGGGGGGATTGCCATATCAACCCAGACTCTGCTTCCTGCGTCTGGGCTGCTATGGATGAAACCGATCAGGCGCCTGCACTAATACATTACAGCATTGATCAGGTGCTGTAATGTATTATAGAGGCACCTGAAAAGTGAAAGTGAAAAACAAACACATACATACAGACACAAATAAATAATTAATTACACAAATAAATAAAATAAATAAATGAGTGAATAAATTAAATAAATATAAATAAATAAATAAATATACACATTCCCCATCCCCTTTATAAATGATCCCCTATAAATGAGATACATATATTTGGTATCGCCGGCATCCGTAATGACCCCGTCTATTAACCCGTTACATTAATTATCCCGCCCAATAACACCGCAAAAAAATTAATAACTACAAAACTAACAAAAAAATTAAAATTTTTTGTTAATCCCACCCCTAAAAAATATAGATAAAAGCTATCAAAACATCACATGTACCCAAAAGGTCTACCACTAAAAACGCCAGCTTATGCTGCAAAAAAAGCCCTCACATAACTCGATTGACGAAAAAAAATTAAATATTACTGCTTACAATATGCAAGACACAAACAGTATTTATAGTATAAATGCCATAAACTATAACAAAAGTTATATAAAATGGATATCACTGTAATCTCGTACCGACCTGGAGAATAAAGATAACATGTCATATGTAATGTATAGTAAACGGTTGTACAAAGAAATGATGAAAAAACAGCTGCTAAATTGTGTTTTTATTCATACCGCCTCATAAAAAATGTTTATAAAAATGATAAGGGTGTCACATGTCCCCCGAATGGTACTGATGGAAACGTCAACCCGTCTTACACAAATATTTTGGCACCACAAGGCCTCTGTGACATGTGTAATGGCTAAAAAAAAACCTGAAATAAAAACAGGCCCCAAAATTCCCCAGGTCTCTGTCATTTGGGGGATTTCTAGAAACACTGGAATAAGGGGAATAAATAGTCAGTGGTATTTCTCAGTTAGTATTTGCTGTTTTTAGAAGAAAAAATAATTAAAATAGAATATCTGCCAAAATAATGAAAATTTTTAAATTTCCCCTCTAACTTGATTAAATTTCTGCGAAACACCTAGAGGGTTAATAAACTTATGAAATGTTATTTTGAATACTTTGAGGGGTGCAGTTTTTACAGTGGAGGGAAATGTTCATGAAAATTTGAAAAATCGCTGCACAATTTCGAAGCCCTCTAACATCCTAACAAGTAAAAGGACGTTCACCACATGACATCACATAAATGTTGTAGATGTTGCAGCAATAATAAGTTTATGTGGCATGACTATCTTTCTTAGGAAAAGAGAGTTTTTAAATATAAAGAAATGTAAATATTTAGAATTTTTGCGCAAATGTTGTGATTTTTACAAAAAACTACTTGAGTGTATCAACCAAAATATACCACAAAATATACCCAAAGAGGAATATGTCACGAAGAAACATTCTGGGAATAACCCGCGATAGTTAAAAGCACCGCCGAGTTATCACTACATAAAGAGAGACAGGGCAGATTTGAAAAATAGGCCCCGGGCATTAACGTTCAAAACAGGCTGAAGTGGCAAGGGGTTAAACTTTTATTGGGAAGGGGTTTATAAAGGTTTTTTTAATACTTTTCAAAACTTTTTAATTACACTTTTTTTTAACACTTTAATTACTGTTATATATGCAATCATTAGATTGCATAATACTGATCTATGTTATGCCATAGCATAGCATAGATCAGTGTTATTGGCGATCTATGTATAGAGTCTGCCTGAGAGCAGACTCGACACATAGATCGACGATCGTGACCCCCGCAGCACCTTAAATGCTGTGATCGCTGTAGATTGCAGCGTTTAAGGGGTTAATAAGAGTCGGCTGCGGGATCACAGCTGACTCTCATTACCTCCGGCGCTGGACACAGATGAGAGCGGGATTGCACTCTCTGCAGCGATCTCGCTCTCATCACAAAAGCCCCCATCAGTATCAGGAACGTATAAATACATTCCTACTGCACAGGGTATGTGCAGTAGGAACCTTTATGTACAGATTACTGACGCGAAGGGGTTTAAACATAAAAACTTGATTTTAAACATTTGCTGATGACCACATTCCCTTTAAATCATATACCATATGTAAACTAACCAGATAATATCTCTTTACTTGAGATATTAGACTTTATATCTGTCTGTACTTTTTGCGGAGCGCAACATAACCTTATCTGGTATGGGATCCCGGCTGGAGTGTACACACGTCGTATACGCTCCGGCCGGGATTCCATACGGGGCCACAAATAACTGACATGGTCAGTTTTCTGCGGCTGGAATTCAGTGAATTGCGGGCCGTGGGAAACTCTGTAAGTGTACACAATGAAGCGAGCGGCTCCGGGCGCTTGCTTCACTTTGTGCTATGGGAAGCTCTGATGCGGGGCACGCGCTGATGCACCCACATCAGAGCTCTGTGGACGGACGGATCATCCGGCCGGTCTGATACGTTGTGTGAACATAGCCCTAGTCTATGTGGAGACTGACCTTTCAACATGTTTTTGTTCTATATTCATAGTCCTCCAGTACCCATTTACCTATTGCTATAAATATAATATAGGACACAAATATCATTATTACATATGGCCCCATGATCACTTGATCATGATGATTATACTGAATGGTGTTTATAGTTATCATTGTTACATAGGCCAAAATATTTTCAGAGTCTTAGAAAGTGCAAATAATGAAGCAAAAAAATAAATAAATCTGTCCAGAGGCTAAGGATGGTCAGCCAATATTTTCACGAGGTTCATCCCACAAAGAAAAGCTCAGAGTATATGCACTTTTCCAGGAATATATTTGTGTTGTTCTACACGTCTAGAAAGTTTAACAATTGTATCCTTGAAAATAAAAAATAGTATAACGTTTTAATAAAGTATAATCAGCACTACACTCATGGTGCCCTAAACTTATTAGATGGTGTTTAACCCCTTAAGGACAGAGTCCAAAATAAAACTTAGGGACCGAGCCAATTTTCAGTTTTGTGTTTTCGTTTTTTCCTCCTCGCCATAGCAGGGATCAGTGTTATCTGCTATATCAGCAGGGTTATCTCACTTGGACCTTTGACTTTGCTGTATTGTTTTGTGTTTGTCTTTTCTATTGTACCATGTTCACACATGGAAACAAAAAGAAAAACAGCGCTTCAATGGTGCAAACTACTTAGAAAACATGGTGGGTACACAAAGTGTGATGGGAATGCTCACATCTGATGGTTGTGCATAAATAAGACACAACTCTCCACAGCACATATATAATGTGGTGATCAGACCGCAGCCTCTCCTATGAAGACCTCACTGGGAACAAGCTGTTGCACTTCACTTCACTCCAGATCATAGGTAAAGTGATGATCACACTTGATAAAGAAACCAGTCCGGTTTCGAAACGCGTTGTGTGTTTTAATAAATAGCTTTTATATTTAATACCTGGTGTGACCTGTGCCTGACTTTACATGTGATCTGGATTGGAGTGAAGTGCAACAGTGTCTTCACATATTGTAAGGATTAGGCACCATCGACCAGTTGTCCGCTGCTGTTAGGGCTTTGAAGCAAGTAGGCAGGGATGGGTGGCAGGCGCAAGCTTCAGGGCTGCACCTGTCTTTTGTCTACTTGGTCCCACATCCTGACCATGATGTACAGTTCCTGGAAAAAAAAAACAGCTATGCTTTTCTAACCATAGTTAAACCCTTTAAGAGAGGTTGGGTTCTCCATCTCAGAACTTTTTGTCTGCCAAAGGGGTGTGTCTATGACTGTAGTAGAGATGAGAGAGCACCAAAATACATGAATGCTACTTACTTGAGTTGAGTATTTTTCAATACTCCAGAGCTTGATACGAGTTGGGGACAGGAGCGGGGAAATTATACTTACGACCCCGGTCTTCGATCTGTCGTTCCTGAGTGGTGTCTGCTCAGCCAATGGCTGCAGTCCCGCCTCGGACGCTGATTGGCTGAGCTGCGAAGACTAGTGAAAACAGCAGGAAGACTGCTTCGGTGAGTATATTTTCCCCAGTATTCGCTTTGAGTATCAAATACTTTTGAGTATGCCTTGATACTTGAGTGAATCGTATACTCGATATAGCATGCTCTCCCATCTCTACTCTTTAGAAGACCCTTGATAAGAATTAGGTAATCCTTAGTATCCCTTGTAGTGGCACTGCAGCAATATTGAACAATAAGGATTACATCCTACAACCAATTACAGAGGTCCCAGCAGCAGGATACCCTGGGATCATGTTGAGGGAGAACAAAATTCCTGATGCAGGCAGCCCAACAGGTTGCATACTAAATCTAAACAGGGCTACCTAGTGTGAGCACATAAAGTTCTCACATTTTCTCACATGCTTTATGGTATCCCTCTTCCTTTGATAGTAACTAGAGAGTGGTGAGGGTGTGAAGCACGTAGGAGGTCCAGACTTGTTGTTGCGTAGATTCTGTACAATGATGTATACACTTTTACTGCTAATGCTGATTTTTATGTTGAACATCCATAGGGATCTATACCTATATATTTGTGAATCTTCTATACTTATATAGCCTCCACTTTATATCGGGTTATATTTCGGTCATATGGAGAAAGTTATAGAGAAGGATTCGGATGTGCACATAGGAAACGCTGCTGTCAGAAAGCTCTGGTGAATTCCATATTTGCATATTTTAAAAGTACATGCAAAGCATGGATAGAGTACAGTCTGTTTTTAGTACATCAATCTAACCTCTACTCATATGTCAACAATGTTTAGAGACAGAGATCTTTTACTAGCTACAACACATGTGGAATTTATGTGATCACATGTTTTACAGATATATACTTGGGTCAGTCAGATCATGTACTTGGGACAGTCAGTGGGGAACCTGTGTAAGCTACGTGACACTGGGTGGTTATTTCTTACTGATATTGTATAGGGAATGCACTCTGTATCTGATGGACATTGTCAATGAATTTATTTTGTAACCCTCACTTTATTTAAAAATAAGTAGCCCATATTGTAAAACATTACAAGATTGTTCTCGTGACTTGCTTTTTGTCTGTTTAATCCTTCCTTCCTCAACCACTTTTCATTTTCTGCAACACCAATTGTCTCTACTTTGCAAGGGCACACTTAATTTTTCCATAAAATATGCTGCAAAGCAGGAAAATAAAAATATTCATGTAGTGAAATAAAAAAATAAAAAACTAGATTTGCATTTCCAGGAAAATACATTTTGCTTGAGCTACTTTGGTAATGTCCCTTTATGAGCGACTTTGGTACAGTCCCTTAAGGAGCAACTTTGGTGCCAACCCTTTAACCCTTTAAGGACGGGGTCAATTTTCGTTTTTGCGTTTTTGTTTTTTCCTCCTTGTGTTTAAAAGGCCATGGCACTTGCATTTTTCCACCTAGAAACCCACATGAGCCCTTATTTTTTGCGTCACTAATTGTACTTTGCAATGACAGGATGAATTTCTTGCACAAAGTACACTGCGAAACCAGAAAAAAATTCAAAGTGTGGTGAAATTAAACAAAAAAACGCATTTCTTTTATTTGGGGTAAAACTGTCTTGTTATATATGTTCCTCAAATCGTTACGATTAAAATGATATATAACATGTATAACTTTTCTTTTATCTGATGGCCGGTAAAAAATTCAAACCATTGTTAACAAATATACGTTCCTTAAAATCGCTCTATTCCCAGGCTTATAACGCTTTTATCCTTTGGTCTATGGGGCTGTGTGAGTTGTCATTTTTTGCGCCATGATGTGTTCTTTCTATCGGTACCTTGATTGCGCATATACGACTTTTTGATCGCTTTTTATTACATTTTTTCTGGATTTAATGCAACCAAAAATGCGCAATTTTGCACTTTGGGATTTTTTGGCGCTTACGCAGTTTACTGTACGAGATCAGGAATGTGATTAATTAATAGTTCAGGCGATTACGCACGTGGTGATAGCAAATATGTTTATTTATTTATTTACTTTTATTTAAAACCTGGGAAAAGGGGGGTGATTCAGACTTTTATTAGGGTAGGGGGCTTTTTACTTATAACAATACTTTTTTTTTTTTTTTACACATATACTAGAAGCCCCCCTAGGGGACTTCTAGTATATACACTTTGATCTCTCATTGAGATCTTTACTGTATACTTATACAGCAAAGATCAATGAGATCGGCACTCGTTTACTTTCGGCTGCTGCAGCCGATAACAAACGAGTGCCGAGTCGGGGACGGCGCCATCTCGGAGAGGTCCCCGGCCGGCAGCAGGTACGGAGATCGCTCCTCCGGGACAACGTCCCGGTGGAGTGATCTCACACACTAGACACCAGGGATAAGCTGTGTCTGGTAATTGGATGCAGCTGTCATGTTTGTGCCCGCTAATACCCGCGGTCCCGGGCTACAAGGGGCACCCGGAACCTTGGCCTTTCATAGCAGGGTAGCCGCGCGGCCCTGCTCTGAACACCTCTTACAGGCGCATAACGTACGGGTACGCCATGTGTCCTTAAGAGGTTAAGGGTGACCTATATACTGTCCCTTTAAGACCAGCTTATGTACTTTCCCTTTAAAAATTACCTTTATGAACAACTTTAATACTGTCCCATTAAAAGTGACTTTTATTACTGTCCCATTAAGAGTGACTTATGTTTCGTCCCTTAAGGACCGGGGCAATTTTGATTTTTGCGTTTTCGTTTTTTCCTCCTTGTGCATAAAAGGCCATAGCAGTTGCATTTTTTCACCTAGAAACCCACATGAGCCCTTATTTTTTGCGTCACTAATTGTACTTTGCAATGACAGGCTGAATTTTTGCATACAGTACACTGCAAAAGCAGGAAAAAATTCAATGTGTGGTGAAATTGAAAAAACGCCCCACATTTTGTGTTTTTAGTGGATATGTGTTTTTACGCCGTTTGCCCTGGGGTAAAGCTGACTTGTTATATATGTTCCACAAGTCGTTACGATTAAAACGATATGTAACATGTATAACTTATATTGTATCTGATGGCCTGTAAAAAATTCAAACCATTGTTTACAAATATACGTTCCTTAAAATCGCTCCATTCCCAGGCTTACAGTGCTTTTATCCTTTGGTCTATGGGGCTGTGTTACGTGTCATTTTTTGCGCCATGATGTGTTCTTTCTATCGGTACCTTGATTGCGCATATACAACTTTTTGATCGCTTTTTATTAACATTTTTCTGGATTTGATGCGACCAAAAATGCGCAATTTTGCACTTTGGGATTTTTTTTTGCGCTTACGCAGTTTACCGTGCGGGATTAGGAATGTGATTAATTAATAGTTTGGGCGATTACGCACGCGGTGATAGCAAACATGTTTGTTTATTTATTTACTTTTATTAATAACCTGGGAAAAGGGGGGTGATTCAGACTTTTATTAGGGGAGAGGGATTTTTACTATTAACAACACTTTTTTTTTTTTTTTACTTTTACACTTATACTAGAAGCCCCCCTGGGGGACTTCTAGTATATACACTTTGATCTCTCATAGAGATCTCTGCAGCATAGATATGCTGCAGAGATCCATGAGATAGGCACTCGTTTACTTCCGGCTGCTGCAGCCGGAAGTAAACGAGTGCCGAGTTGGGGACGGCGCCATCTTGGGGCGGTCCCTGGCCGGCTTCAGAAACGGAGATAACGTCCCGGTGGAGTGATCTCCCCACTAGACACCAGGGATGACGCTGCAAACGGTAATCGGATGCAGCTGTCAACTTTTGACAGCTGCATCTGATTACTGTATTAGCGGGCACGGCGATCGGACCGTGCCCGCTAATACCTGCGGTCCCGGGCTACAAGCGGCACCCGGGACCGCTGCGGTTCAGAGCGCGGCCACCGCGCGGCCCCGCTCTGAACGTTCTTACTGACAGCAGGGCGTAAATATACGCCCGCGGTCGTTAAGGGGTTAAGAGTGACTTATGTACCGTCCCTTTAAGAGTAACTTTGGTACTATCTTTTTTAAAAATGACTTTGGCACTGTCCCTTTATAAGCGACTATGGCCCTTTAACAACAAGTTTGATACCGGCACTTTAAGAGTTAAGAGCAAATTTGACTACATTACTGACTCACCTCTGCTACTTTAATAACTCACTTCTTCTACATCACCGGTTTCAGCTCAGCTACAACACAGACTCAGCTCTGCTGTGTCATGGGGTATAAGATCCGCTACAACACCGACTCAGCTCTACTGTGTCATGTGAATATTAGCTCCATTACTTCACCGACTCAGCTCTGCTGTGTCATGCGGGTATCAGCTTCGCTACTACACTGACTCAGCTCTTAATACAAAGGGGTACATAGGGGTGTACCAGGGGAATAGCAGTATGGGTAAGACTTGATAATTATTGTTAAATTTCATGCTGTATGATTTTGTAAGTTTGGGCTGACTGCAATAATGAGTACTATGTTTATAGGTCTCGGTTGTGTCTGGTTATATGCTATTATAGCAGTTATGTACTAACAATATAGACCCACGGACACCTTTTATAGCAATTGATTAGTCCGTGCTCACTCAGTGTTATCTTTTGATCATGAATGCATTGATTTTATAGGTAGTCTGATATCCCATTTCTGTTCTGTCCCCTGGACCATTTTTTACGTTTTTTTTTGTTTCATTATGGTTTTATCAATAAAGATAAATTTTTCAAGTAAAGTAAAGCATGCTCAATTGTGTCTTTGGTAGAAAACTGACTCAGCTCTGCTGTGTCATGTGGGTATCAGCTCCACTACTACACAGACTCAGCTCTGCTGTGTCATGCGGGTGTCAGCTCCACTAATACACCAACTCAGCTCTGCTATCTCATGCAGGTATCAGTTCCACTACAACACCAACTCAGCTCTGCTGTGTCATGCGGGTTTTAGCTTCGCTACAACACCGACTCGGCTCTGTTGTGTCATGCGGGTGTCAGCTCCGCTACAACACCGACTCGGCTCTGTTGTGTCATGCGGGTGTCAGCTCCGCTACAACACCGACTTAGCTTTGCTTTGTCATGAAGGTGTCAGCTCTGCTACAACACAGACTAGGCTCTGCTGTGTCATGCAGGTCTCAGCTCCGTTTCAACACTGACTCAGCTCTGCTGCATCATGCGGGTGTCTGCTCCGCTACAACATAAACTCAGCTCTGCTGTGTCATGTGGGTGTCTGCTCCGCTACAACAGACTCAGCTCTGCTGTGTCATGCAGGTGTCTGCTCCGCTACAACATAGACTCAGCGTGTGACTGTGTGGATGTTGTCAGGCATTGACTGACAAGACCTTAGACTTTCTATTGGCTGCTATATTTCAGCTAATTGCATATGTGCTGTGATTGGCTGTTAGCGTTTAGAGTGTGGCCATTATTTCCTATGGAAAATTAGAGATCTTTAAATGTAAATTTCTTAAAAACGACAAATCCGTTAAAAAACAAAAATAAAAAGCACATCGGTCACCGCCGAGGGCTTTAAAATGCAGTTTAAACAGAGTCTGTGCGCAAAGCGGTTCAGGCTGTATTAATAGCAGAACAATAGCTAGAAGAAGAAGAAGAAGAAGAAGAAGAAGAAGAAGAAGAAGAAGAAGAAGAAGAAGAAGAAGAAGAAGAAGAAGAAGAAGATGGATTACAATATAGTGCTTTTTCAAGCACTACAGTATAACAATGAGGCAAAGGGGGTCTCATCTTTACACTGTTTGCCTGTGGTAAGACTTACATGTTTTCTATATTCCTTATGTTTACAACTATATGCAATGAGTATAATTTGAATTTTATTTTATTGCTTTTAAATAATTAAAATCTATAAAAAAAAAAAACACATTTGTTTAACATTGCTCTATTCTAATTTTTAGAGCGCTTTTATTTTTGGGTCTATGGGGCTATTTGAGGTGTTGTTTTTTTGTGCCATGATCTGTACTTACTATGTGATAGGGGTTTTTCATTTATTAAAAATCTTAGTGTCACTGAAACTCCGGACAGTAAGTATGACAGATCATGGCTCATAGCAGCTGGGAGCGGCACGGTACAGAGGTGGTCCTCCTTGTATCCCCTTAACAGCACTGTGTAGGAGCCTGCGAATGCTTGGGCCCCAACTAATCAAAACTTTTGACATGCCTCAGGAGTCAGATGTTTTTCTAATGACAGGAACATTTAAATAACAATCATTGTATGAATGATGGTAGTGTAACCCCGAATGTGTGTTGTAGTTCTCCACACAATGATCTCCATGACTATGTCACTGTGGCTATTACTGCAGCTCAGCATCATTCTCTCTGCCTCTTTATTCTGCTAATCGGTGGAGTTTCTGGGAGTCAGACCCTGCTAATATGTATTGATGGCTTATCCTAATAATGCACCTATCCTAATAATATGGCAGCAGTCTAAAATCCTAGACAGCCCCGTTTTATTACTAAATGTCACAGAAGTAAATTGGGGTATATATATATGGCAATGATTGTCTAGCCCTGACCGCACAATTATCGATCCATATAATCTAGTCAATCAATGCTCACTTACAGCATGGGTTAGGCTATGTAATATGGCCTTAAAGTGTCACTTTTGTTTTTTGCAGAAATCCATAGTACAGGCGATAGCCAAAAAATGCATTTTTATCATAAAAAAGCAGTTTGAAGCTCTCCCCGTTCTCATGGTTCTCTTATGGAGAGGGGAGGGGTTGAGGGAGATGAGGCAACAAAATAGGACAACAAAGAGTTAATTTACAGCTACATCATCGGGCTATCTCCTCTGAAGTCAGCAATGATCTCTCTGACCTCTGAATACCGGCTTTCATACTACTCCCCTGTGTAATCCTTTGTTCTCTGCTCTCTGCTGCTTTCTAATCTCCCTCCTCCCTCTTCCCCCCTCCCCTCTCCATAGATTAGACAGGGCTCGACTGATGTAAAACAGTCGAGATTTCCTGATTCTGAGCAGTGGATGACAGAAAGGAGAGGAGGGGGCGACCTGGGGAAAGTCTTTTTGAATGCAAATAATTGCATATTTGCCTAATACACCCAATTACGTTTCTTAAAATCGCCTGTACTATTGATTTCTGAAAAAAAAAAAGACAAAACAAAACAAAAACGATGGGTATACCCATCATGCGGCCGTTAAGAATAAACAGAGAGGGCTCCCGGCGTGAGCCCTCTCTGCAGCGCGCGGTCCCCGGTTGCTAAGTGCAGCCAGGGACCGCGTGTATTAGCCGGCGCGATGTGATCGCGGAGGGGAGATCCGTTCTAATGATCCGGCCGCGGCTCAGCGTCGGAATGACGCTGATCCCGGCTCGGCAATCTATTCAGATGGTCTGCAGCAGACCATTATAATAGAGCACCGATCTGATGGATCATTGCTCTATTATATACACAGGATTGATCTCAATGGGAGATCAGTTCTGTGTATATAGAAGTCCCCCAGAAGGCTTCATATTACTGTAAGGGAAAGTTAAAAAAAAGTGTTTTTATTAATAAAAAATCCCCTCCACTAATAAAAGTCTGAATCAACCCCCTTTTCCCATTTTACTAATAAAAATAAATAAATAAACAAACATGTTTGCTATCACCGCATGCGTAATCGCCCGAACTATTAATTAATCACATTCCTAATCTCGCACGGTAAACGGTGTAAGTGCAAAAAAATCCCAAAGTGCAAAATTGCGCATTTTTGGTCACATCAAATCCAGAAAAAATGTAATATAAAGCGATCAAAAAGTCGCATATGCGCAATCAAGGTACCGATAGAAAGAACACATCATGGCGCAAAAAATGACACCTGACACAGCCCCATAGACCAAAGGATAAAAGCGTTATAGGCTGGGAATAGAGCGATTTTAAGGAACGTATATTTGTTAACAATGGTTTTAATTTTTTACAGGCCATCAGATACAATAAAAGTTATACATGTTACATATCGTTTTAATCGTAATGACTTGAGGAACATATATAACAACTAAGTTTTTCCATAGGACACACGGTGTAAAAATGAAGCCCCCCCAAAGAAAAATAATTGCGTTTTTTTTTTTTCAATTTCACTGTGCATATAATTTTTTTCTGGTTTCGCAGCATATTTTATGGAAAAATTCAGCCTGTCATTGCGAAGTACAATTAGTGACGCAAAAAATAAGGGCTCATGTGGGTCTGTAGGTGTAAAATGCAAGTGCTATGGCCTTTTAAGCACATGGAGGAAAAAACGAAAATGCAAAAACGAAAGTTAGCACGGTCCTTAAAGGGTTAAAGGGGAACTATCAGCAGGTTCGTTCAAGCAAACCTGCTCATATCCATTGTAGCTGTGTCCCACCGTAGCTGTCTGTGATGATAAGAAGAAGGCTGCTGTAAAGTGATCTGTACAGCATTAGGCTATGTTCACACTACATATATTTTGGTAAAACTTATTATGAATAATATGTTACCTTGCCGTCTATGGGATCCCGGCCGTAACGTATACACATGGTATACGCTCCGGCCCGGATATCTAGCGATGCCGCAAACAACAGTGCACACTGTAAAGCGAACGGCTCTGGCCGCTCGCTTCATAGTGTGCAGTGGAGAGTTCTAATGCAGGCACACACAGAGGCACACGCATCAAAACTAAGTGGCGATAAAGATCATCCGGCCGGTACTGCAGAAATGTCCGGGATTATCTTTTCAGAGACCAGCTGCTCCATGCCCTGGCCGGGTCACGGAACGGCCGATCACATACGTAGTGTGAACATAGCCTTACAGTAAAAGATGACACCAGTAGATAGCAGCTCCATGCGGAAGACCACAGAGTACTATTGTAGTCTCATTTAGTCTCCGGGATATTGAATCCAATGGCACCATTTATTAGTGAGATCTCAGGAGTCAGTGGAGGTTATCAGAAGAGGTGAGCTGCGGTACCTAGGGAGTTACCAATGGCAGATAGCAATGTAAATACACCTGCTTCCTGGTCACATGATCACATGATTTGGCCCTGCCCACAGAAAATGAAGAAACCAGAGAGGTTCAGTATTTGGCTAACAAGGGTGAAAATGACACAATGGCTTGATAGTGTTAGAATAGTTATGTGTAATACTCCAGTGCTTTATTTTTTTTATTTCCATTTCACAGCATTACCCCTTTAAATGCAGGCATCATTTTTCCTGCTTGGAAGAGACCACACACATAAAATGTTGATGCATTTTTTGAAATATATTATCTTCCAAACTGCAAGAGAAAAACATCTGTGTGGACTTAGTGATAGAATAGATGTTCTATTTTTAAATACAAGTGAATGAAGATCTCATCCATCTAATTATCAGCAGGTGATGGCATAGATGGAGTGCATCTAACATGAATGAAGTATTATTGGCCCTCAGGCTATGTACACATTTATATAGCTGGGATATCTTCTGATTGCATGAAATGATATGAGATTCGAAATGCATTAAATACATCAAAACATTGGGTTACTGCACCACATGGCAGCCCCTTTCATTGCTACAAAGGTTTTTAGCACTTTTAGCACTTTAATGTAATGCCATGTGAAATCCAATGTGGGTGATTGTTGCTTTATAGATGTGAATTAAATAGAAAATGGAGATCAGTATGAATCGTATAGAACTTGTTAATTGCTGTCTGCTGGAGTACCAACATAATACATCATCATACAACCTGGTACAGCATTCATAGATATGAATAGGTTTATTAGCTCGGGTAATACCCACATGACCCACAACCACACAACTGATGGTACTATGTGGCTTATATAATTGTATTACAGTGGGGGTCGAGTGATTATATACCATGACAGCAGCATGTACTAGTCATTTTAAAATAGAATTAAATAAAAAAAAAAAAAAAAAAAAATATCGATTAAGGTTGACCTCATCTGTCAGTCTGTCCTATATATATATATATATATATATATATATATATATATATATATATATATATATAATCCAAGGTTGCTGAATGGCACTGTGTGGCTCAATGGCTCAATTTAGGTTGCTCAGCCTCATGGTCCAAGACCCACGTGGTGGCTCAATGGCTCAATTTAGGTTGCTCAGCCTCATGGTCCCAGACACACGTCCCGGCGGTACTAGAAAAATAGGAACAAGGCGGCTCTCCTAAAGTAAGTAAATAAAAGTGGTTTAGTTTATTCTCTCTCTATATATATATATCTTATTGTTATATTTGTACTTAATAGCAATAATAGCCAGCATGGCAGCTATTACAATTTCCACGTAGGTTTTCACCTCGCTTTCACAAAGTATTTAAGCAGGACCTGTCACATTGAAAATACAGTCCAACCTGCAGTCATCATGTTATAGAGCAAGAGGTGCTCTGCAGATGGATATATAGTTTTGTACAAAACATTTCAGGAAAATTTGTCATTTATTCATTTATTTCTCTGCCCACTGTCTAATTCAGTTCTCTCTAAATTCCCATAGATGTCACTCACTGAGTAGGACCACCCACTTGACTTTTTCCATATACATGAATAACTACATCTAAGTTATCCTTTAACTTTTCCCACAAAACTTTATAACAATCTACTTAGCTCCTCTTGCTATATCACATGATGCCTGCAGGTTGGACTGTATTTTCAAAGTGAAAAGTTCCCTTTAATCATTTAGCAACCTATGACAGACCTGGTGTGTCATGGCACCGATAGGGGGGAACAGAGATAACTCACTCTGTGAGCCATCTCTGTACCATGCTGCTCTAGTGCCATGATGGTCTAGTGGCAGATCAGGTTCTCACAATCGCATTGTGAGAACCTGATTTCTTATACTTACCAGGCCAGGCATCAACAATGTTCTGATGCTGGTCCTGGGTCAGAAATCACTAGAGGCTGCCTTCAGCAGCCCATAGTAAACTATCACAGAAAGAATAGATCAATGCAGTACATACAGTATGTACTACATTGATCCCCATGACCATTCATGGAATTTTTTTTTTATTAATAAAGAATCTAATCTAGAGATGAGCGAACCTCTAGCATGCTTGAGTCCATCCGAACCCGAACGATCCACATTTGATTAGCTGTGGCTGCTAAAGTTGGATAAAGCTCTATGGTTGTCTGGAAAACATGGATACAGCCAATGACTATACCCACGTTTTCCACATAGCCTTAGGGCTTTATCCAAGTTCAGCAGCCACCGCTAATCAAATGCCGAACGTTCGGGTTTGGATGGACTCAAGCGTGCTCGAGGTTCGCTCATCTCTAATCTAATCCCATTCTAAAAGTTTAACTCACCACCCCTTTTTCCATATTATAGATAAAAAGAAATAAAAAAATAAATATATTTGCTATGGCCGAACTAATAAATTACCACATTCCTGATCTCACATAGTAAACAAAAAAACCTGCCAAGGTGCAAAATTGCAGATTTTCAGGTCAAATTACATCCAGAAAATTTTAATATAAAGTGATCAAAAAGTCACATATATGCAAGCAAGCTACCAGTAGAAGGTACAGATCATAGCGCAAAAAATAACACCTCAAATAGCCCCATAGTTGTGCTGCAGTATTGTATGTGACTGGCAGGCCTCCCTCCCAGTCATAAGTGTTTCAGTACATGTGGAAGGAGTGAGGAACAGGGGGGCTGGTCACTTTTTGAATCAAACCAATGACCTCCTACATAACATCCCCAGCCAGTTAACCCTTCGCTGTGTCAGGAGCCGGCGCTCAACTGTGTAACATTATCATCGTGCTAACTGGCAGACAGCACTGCTAGTCATTACTCACTATGTTGCAGTGGCTGGAGCCTGTGCCCCAATCAGGTCCTGGGGCTTGGATTCCAGTCTCCATAAAATTCCCACTTCTATCATGTCTAGTTGCCCGCTATAGAGCCTTTCTTGTAGAATGCCTAAGCTAGGTGTCTTTATCTGGTTTGCTATTCTGGTTTATCTGATCCTTGGCTTTGTTCCTCTGGCTTCCCCTTCCTTTCTGACTTGGTACTGCGACATCCGATTGTTACTGACCCGGTTAGTTTACCCTTCTTATATTGTGCATTGTCTGTCCTGTCACTGTTTTGTGTTTGCACTTATCAAGAGTAGGCTGCAGTCTTCAGGTTGGGGCCAGTCTATTAAAGAGTTGGGTTCCCCAAAAGGCAGGGCCAGGGCTTAACTCTGTCCTTCTGTCTGTGGGTCTCTGACAATCATCACACGCTGGCTATTAGGCTAGCTTTATCTAGTGTGGTTGACGTACCTTCTGCTTTTTAGTGTGTTATTTTCTGGCTTTCCTGACCCGGATTTTGCTCCCTGACTACTCTAGTTATATGGCTCCCCTGACTTTTGGCTATTTTGACCTGACTAGTCTGTGGACTCTGACTCTGTACCTTGCTGCCCGTTAGGTTTGACCCGGCTTTCTTTCATTCCCTATTTGTTGTCCATCTTGTCTATGTTCAGTGTTTCACGTATTGTAAGTCAGGGTTTGTTGCCTACTAGCCTGCAGTCGATTAGGGCTGTCTAAGGCAAGTACGCAAAGACAGTGGGTGGGGACTAGTTTAGGGGTCACAGTCTTTGTCTACCCTGTCCCTTCCCTAACTGATCTATACTTGCAGATTCCTGACAACAGAAGTGTAAAAACGAAAATTAGCTTGGTCCTTAAGGGGTTAAAGGGACATCAGAACAGTGGGGGATGGGGTTGACTTTATTTCTATCGTTTGGTTGGCGAAGCCTCTGCTATGTGTTTGTAGGTAAGAACTTTTACGTGACCACATTGCTCATTTTCCTAAGCTGCACTTTTGTCCATAGTATTATAACATTTTAGTGGCAGCCTTTGGATAATGTGGTCTGTAATAATGTTATTGCAGAGACGTAATCAATCTATGAGACTAGAGCTAGCCTAGAACAGATGAAGAATTTTAATGGTAAGTAAATTCTAAAAATGTTTTGATCTTGAAATTCCTCATTCCCAAAATCCTATAAAATCCCTTTAATAGCTAATCTACCTACGGTATTTATATTCAATATGGAAGTGGAAGTACCACTAGTATGAGTGAAAAACCCTCCCTGGGCAGCTAAATTGGTCGTTGACTCTGATAATCAAAACCAGACAGTCGTATAAAATATTGAGAAGCTTCAAATATGAGAACAAGTCAGTTACTTATATTTAAGACTGTATTCACACTAGCTTCTGGGCCTCTGATGAAATTCTTTGATTTGATGGGAGGAACAACGCTTCATGTAGTGTTTTTTCTCCAGTTAATAAGTTAGAAACTCCAATGCGATGGGGTCAGTTGGGTCCAATGGCCACCATTACTGTCCAAAACTATTATAAATGAAAGCTATGATTCAGATGTGGACAACTTTTATTTTAGGGGAAATGCTTCCTAATTTCGAGACATAAATTTTTAATTCCTCTTTACTATCATCTTTATTTCTCTTCCAGTAACACATATTTTACACTACATTAATGACACCAGCATGTGGTTTTCTGCCTTTTTTTCTAGTAAATTCAGGCTTCTTCACTTGTAATGGTAAATTAGGAGAGCAGCTGGTCTGGGGATACGCATGCAGTCACCTTCATGCCTCTAGCTGGGAGTTTTACGATGTGCGCCCAGCATCTAACCTTCTGTTTAACTATCGCTTGCTGTCATTAAATGTGATTATATGAAGACTGCATGCAAGATATCTGCATTACTATATTTGTACACACTTTAGAACCAGTTGCGTCACCTCTATAATGAACAGGTTAATTTTGCCAGTGTCTGGTTTTCCTCACATACTTGTATGAGGCTTAGATTGTTCGGGCTTTCAGCAAAGTAACAGTATAAGACTTGCAGTCCCGTGCAGGTGTTTTTAAACAAAAAAATAGAATTATTGTTTGAAATGTGTTTTTAAACATTCAACTTCAAAAACTTTTTTGTTTTGCCAACTTTAGCGGACGAATGAAATTACTCAAAACTTTGCTATTCTCTCCTTTCAAAGCAATTGGGAATCCTTATTGTTGTAGTCTCATTTTGCAAGTCACAGCTATCCCATTGTATATTTGGAAAGTTTATGTCTGGTTTTGTTCACATTTTACATGGCTTCACATTTCTTCCCCATGAAGTAACAGCCTTCTAGATTACTTATCTATGAAGGAACATCCAAAAGCGACCATCTTTTTTTCCTATGAATTGGCAAGAGTTTTATATTATTGTGTACAACCCCAGGAATATTATTATCTATTCACATTTAATGTGTTCATTACATAAAAAGAACATAGCTAAAAATAGACATAAACTCGATCTTTAATCTTCAGCTTCAGCAAAAAAATCAGACATTAATTTTGGGAGTAGAAAATGGAAAAAGACCGGGAGATTGGTTTGTCAATGGGGATTTTAAAGTTGCCCATAAACTAGGTATTTCACAAGATGTGAAATTCAGGCAGCAAAGTAGTCCATGAGCTGGCAATGTGAAGCCTGTCATAGGTGAAAGAGTGTGAGGGTGTAAAGGGGTACTGGAAAATGCAATGCAGCCCCTTCACTGTTCTCTACCCTGGGTGTGTGAACCACCATTGTCAGGAATGTGCAGTAGCCTGGTGTGAACTGGGCCTGTTTTTGCTTTTGTGTGACACACCCGCTTTTGATTGACTTTTTCCTCTGCCTGTCCGGAACCTTGAGGATCAGAGTGCCGGTCCAATGGGGATCTGGACCGGGCTCTTGATCCTCATAAAAGAAAGCTGAGCCAGTCTCTCATTGCTGGCTATTAAGGTTCATACCCTGATCCAAGCTCCCCCTGTCTATTCCTGCGATCCCCGTCCCTAATTCCTCAGCTCGATTTACCTGTTATCTGACTCCCACCTGACCTTTGACTATCCGATTGTTTACTGATTTTGTACTGCATAGCCTGTTTGGTTTTGACTTTGGTTTGTTGACTCTCCTTTTGTGTTTGCTTGTCTCATTCTGTGTTACACTTATACCAGAGCAGGGACCGCCTTTGTGGTTGTCCGCAGCTACCTAGGGCTATTTGACTAGTAGACTAGTAGGTAGGCACAGTGGGTGGTTTCAGGCCTAGGGCTCACTGTCGTGTCTTATTCCTACCTCCCCGTCCTGACAAGCGTTAAGGGAAGTAGAATCAGACTGATTAAATCATGACTCTTAGAGAGGTAGCACGGAGTTTGAAAGTAATAAAATCCCATTTACACTGGCTGATATGGGGTGGAATGAACACAAATCCAGCAAGTTGTTCTGTAATTGTTTAAAAGGACTTTTTATGTAGACATTGCGTGATTGGTTCTGCCAACTAATCAGCATTGTTACGTCCACAGCAATGATTGAATGTGCTAACAAGTGAGAATTTGCTTATTTGTTGACTAAATAGGGGCATGCTTACACAGGACAGTAGCTGGCTGAATTAACATTCAAAAGTTTTCTCCGGATCATTGGTCATAAATTATAGTTAGAATGTTGCACACAGGCTAAGGGTAAAGTTAAAGGGGTATTCCCATCTCCCTATACTACCTTTGTACTGTTTTGAGCCTGCTGATTGCTTCTTGCTGAACTAGTCTTACCCCGTTGATTGATGCTTCAGGCCAGCAGGCTGTAGGTAAGTAAACTGTGCACTGTTGAAACTCTCATCAGGGGTTTATAGCTGTTATGTGAGGCTATGAGTGGTCTGCGTGACCCCCAGGGTAATATACTATGCCCAGAGATGTCAGTTAAGATAAGGTGGCCACAGGCAAAAAAGTTAGTGTGCTCCGGCCGACTAGTCATCTCTTGTACATAATAGAGAGAGGAAATTATGCCAGCAGTGAGGCCACTGCTTCCAGATCTGTGGTCGGTAACCTAGGGGATTAGCTATAAGGGTGCCCCCAGAAACTTTTTTGTGTCTTTTTTGTGTAATTTTTCTGGGCTCCAAAAAAACTGCAAAAGATTATCTTGTCGTTTTTTCTGGCGTATTTGACATTAGGAGTCAATGGCTCTTTTTGGCCTCTTTGCTGCTTTTGGCAAAACTGCCACATAAAAAACAAAAAACAAAAAAAAAACGATAGAGAGGAGAGAAAAATGCTACAGAACAAGACACCAAGGATGGCATTTTATAAAATTCTGTTGACTCACAGCTAAATTTTGCTAAAATTTTGGTGAGTGTGGAACCAGCCTAACAAGGGGGAGAGGAGCAGCCAAAGCATGAAAAGGAGACAAGAATGAAAATTAGATACAATTGCAAAAGTGTATAACTTTCCATGATGTACAACCGACACTGATGTTGGAAATGGTATTGTCTCTTTAAGGCAGACTGACAAAGGTAAACAAATATATAGTGGTTATTTATGAAAAGACAGACTAGGGTTTGGAAAGATATAGCCTGCAGCTAATAGTAAGAGAAGAAAGAAAGCCAACTGATTACTATATATCCTGATCACAGCAGGTCTCAACAGTGAGACCTGCGGCTATCGATAACTTTTGACATGTTGTCAGGCATGTCAAAAGTTATTTTCAATGAGGGTGACTCTTTAAGGTCATCTAAGAAAGTGGGCAGTGTACATATATGAGTTGTACATTGAGGGAATGGAGAGAGGGAAAGGCATAAATGAGTAATGGGTCTGAAAATAAACAACCGCTAAAATTAAGATAGACGTAATGAATATGGTGAATGTTCCTCTGTGACGTCAGTGAGAAAAATAATTAAACATAAAAATGGAGCTGTAGATAAGTTTTGTTGTATACCTCACAATAGTACCTGTTTCACTTCTCTGGTTGAATTCTGGTATAAATCTGAAAGTGCACTTATGAAGCTACATATGAATGGACAAGGTCACAAATGACTTCTTGTGTTACATTTATACTACTTTGATCCCCTAATGGAAGCTACCAGGTATGAAAAGGGGTGAAGTTACATATATGCTAATAAGGCAAGAATCAAAGAGGAAAGGCGGCAGACAGTGAAATGATGAATGAAAACAGGGTAGCTCTATGGCAGGGGTAATGCAAATACATTCTTTGAGCTATTACAAGTAGTGTTGTGAGACACATCTATAAAGATGCAGAGAAAAGTAATGGTTTAATGAAATGTGTGGTGTTTTAGTATGCACATGTGCTATTTCTGCGAAGAGTTGGTTGGTAACATGAATCCAAAATTGGAGGTAAAAAAAAGTCACCAAAAATTGTTAAAAAATTGTTTAACATAAAAACATTATTTAAACAATAAGGCACCTTCCCTTTAAATGTTTACAAAAGACTTAGTGGGGATAAAGTGATTTTTATGCACTCACTGCTGTTATTAAGCCCCTTTCTCTCTATAACTATTTCTCAATTGTTCCATTTCAGAGGAAAATACCAGAACTGAGCTGTTTGCCAGCAATACTCACACAGGCACTTTCTTGCCCTTACTTTCCTTGCCAAGAACAGGTTGGCATTGTGCTGGATTGATGATTTACACAATGCCATACTAAATGGCATGTGGGGGAGAAGGTTACAGATGCACTGGCTTTGAAAGGTGCTATGTTAGGAGAAAGGAAAGAAAGAGTATCACAGAAAGGCAAGTGTTACACTGAGCCCTGAGCTTCTGCTATTGCTGCTGCTCAGAGGCTAAAGGGAAGGGGAGGGTGAGATTTCACTGCAGCATTGCAGCAGGTAACATGATATTTACATAAGGGACAGCTCGCATGAGCTTTATGGCTAATCAGAGTTGAGAGATAAGCTTTGATTTATCTTTGAGGAACTAAGGATTTCCCAAAAATTAAAATAGCCCATTGATTGGTAACCTCAACCAACCATAAAAACGGGGTTACCTTTTTCCCAAAGTAAATAGAGCTTTACTATTTTCGGACCACTCATTGATCAGATGCTGATCGCCTATCCACAGGATAAGTGATGAGTTTTATTCTTGGAATAATCCCTTTAAGTAATACCACTTTGTATAGCATATTTCCTATAATCTACATAACTAGCATATCTGATTGTGTTAAGGTTTCACACTGAGAAATTAGTTCCATAAAACATCACTGGGTCAGGTTGTGTTCTTCTAGTGACTCCAGGCCTGTTTACTTCACATGTGGCGAGCCATATTGAAGCACTTGAAAGATTTTGCAACAAGACAGCAAGTTTATGACAGTGATCTTTACCATAAACTACATATTGGAATCCCTCCCAATCTCTCCCTTTGGACAGCTAAACTAATGCAAAGAATGTGCAATGAATGAATCAAGTAAATGGGGCTCCAGTTATATAAGCGGAAGAGGCATCTGCATCTCTTCTTCTTTGATGAGAGCCGCAGTTCACCACAGTGATATTTGAAAGGAGTCTGACTTATCAAGAAACGAAAAGCCTTCACATGTGAATCTAGTTAAATGATATTTCTACTTCTTTCATCAAATGGATAAAAAGGAAAAACATCAAACCTCTTCTTTCTTTCTCCTGTTGACCCACATTTTACCATTTCTGTATTTACAATGTGTCCCTATTTTGGGGGCCGAATAATAGACATACATGTGTGCATACAAATATGCTGCTCTCTTTTTTTCTTGATGCTATACACACAACTTATGATGCCATTGGTTTACCAACAGATACAATGGAGTGATAGAGTCATTGTCATATGGGAGTAGGAAACCCATTGTTGACGTTTAGCCTTGTTTTTAGTCTCAGTACATCGGATGAAAATCAGGTTCCCTTAAGGAGGCTGGTAATGCTGGTAATGACTAGAGATGCGCGAAATGAATCTGACGAATCATAATTCGCTGAGAATAGGGCCGTCAATTCGCTTCATTCTGTGAAGAAAATTTCCGCCAGATTGTTAAGGAAGTTTACCAAAAAAACTAAATGGTGGCCGTGCATGTTGTCTGGAGCCTCACTGGGCAGGAGAAAGGGATTAACCGTAATCCCTAGTGCCCGTCCAATCAGCTGCAGGCCCCTCTGTGATGTCAACACCTCCCCCTCTACATAAGACGGTTCATTTATAGAGGTGGCCAGTTGGCTGTGTATGGAGGAGAGAGCAGGATGGCAGCAGGCAGTTAGAGCAGAGCAGGGAGAGACTAACAGAGCAATATAGGGACAGAGAGGTGAGAGGATAGAATAGGAGGGCTGAATGTGCGGGCTGTGGCTGCTGGAGAGGATGATGGCAGGGGGACACTGAGGGACACAGGGCACTGGAGGGACACTGAGCATCCCTCTGCCATCATCCTCTCCAGCAGCCACAGCCTGCACAGCTCTGGGAGTTGGGTTGTGACATAACCATGTTATCCAGGAAGTGAAGCCTTGATGCAGTAGTAAGTGCAGGGAAAAATGCCCTTTATAAGCATGTCCTGTAATAAGTGTATATTGTTAATTTGTATATCTTTTAGGGGCCAATACAATTCTTTATTACAGTTTTTTTGCCGGACTTCTCCTTTAAGATTTGATTTGCGAATATTAGCGACTTTGACCCAAAATTTGTGAAACTCGCAAAAGGAATTTCTGTCTGCTTCACTCATCTCTAGTAACCACTTATATACTTAAAAGTAAATAGGAAATAATTGCAGAGGAAAAACTAATTTCCCATGTACAAAATGACTATGTTGTATAGATCAGTAGAAAGGTGCTAATAAACTGCTATGGCTCTGTGCTGTGCTGTACTTTTACATGCCCTCAGTGATATATGAAGCCACACATAGGTCTGTTTCACATTATGCATGAATGCATGAGAACAGAAGTTTAGCATGTTTGATCATAGGCCATGTTTTGGAGATACCATATGATGGTCTGTGTTCAGACCTGTAGGCACTCTATGCACAGCCTGTGCATGCATCTTTGCCATGAGCATGGACCCTTGTAATGTCGTAGGTATAAATTCATGCCTCTACATATGTTCTTGCTCCTCTTTTCTTTGAATAACTAATAAATTCATGTCATCTACCCTTTAAAACCGCATGGCCTATTCTTGTAAAGTGGTTGCCTGTTGGCCCCTTCCACCCCCCACCAAGCTACATGGATACTGCTGTACTAAGGGGATCAGATTTTCATGCCTGTATACCACACTTTTTATGGACTGCTCTCTAGGGATGTCCACCTGACCAGCTGCTGCCATCAAATAAGTCTCATTTCCTTTGAGGGTCTTCATTTTGGGTCTGTTAAAGGTTACAGCCAAGGTTACTGTCACAGGACATTTCTGTACAGCGAGGAGAAGGTTTGTAACAAAATAATATCAACTCTACTTGTAAAACTTGTTTCTAATAATGGAAACTTACAACAATTTACTGCATTCATGCCCAGCTGGCATTGCATAGACTATATGATGTGTGTGATGTGTGGGATGAGGATCAATAGAATTCAGCTTAGTTATTGCCTTCCCCAGCTTAGTGATTGGGTAAAAGCAATTCTGTAATCATAGGTATTCAGCAGCACCAGAGGCAGTAAGTAGTAGAAAGATGTAGAAAGGAAGCTAAGATGACTATGCTTGAAGAGGACTTAGTGGTGTGGGAGCTTGGAGATACTGTATTTGGTTAAGTCTTGCTCTTTAATTTCAGAGCAATAACAGTTGTAACTGGATCCATGTAAATTATAAGCAATATATTGTATAATTGAGCTGACGGAAAAACACTCTAAATTGTATAGCATACATATGGCGAGTGTATTACAATGGTGAGCATTATTTTCATTGTTTTGGTTATATTCTTAATTTCTCTTAGCATGCTATTGTTTTATGATGATTTGGTGCTTTCATATGTCTGGCAGCTGATACAGGACTCTGTAAGAAAGCAAAAATCCGCTGGCATTTCTATATTTTGTTCATTACTTCACATAGTTTGCAGAAAGAATAGTATTACTACCAAGAGCACGTTTAGTGTTTGATTTAGAATGAAACCTTTGGTTCCACTTATCAATCTTCCAGGTTTAAGCCACACTGAACTAAGCAACCCATTTTCCCATCATCCATAGAGTCCGAGTAAAATACTAACCATGTACAACAATTGCCTCTTCTTCCACAATTCCCAGCAGCATATAACATATGAATTTGCAGATCCAGGATGATGTTATTCATGCTATACCCTTTTGCTACAGTTTTTGTATTGACTACCTCTTGGTGGCCTTCCATAGCTTAATTATACTAACTACAATGATCCCTTTCCAATGATATATAAAACACCTTTCCTCCACACATAAAAACTACCAATCTATCTTTCATCTTATCTATCTATCTATCTATCTATCTATCTATCTATCTATCTATATATCTATCTATCTATCTATCTATCTATCTATCCATCTCCTAGCATCTATCTATCTATCTATCTATCTATCTATCTATCTATCTATCTATCTTCTCTCTCTCTCTCTCTCTCTCTCTCTCTCTCTCTCTCTCTCTCTCTGTTACTGAGCAATCTAGTATCCAGAAACTGATACTAAAAAATAATACCAATACACAAGTAATGGATAAAACCTCAACACCATGACCACTACCATCATCACAACATAATGACTTATACCAATATAGCCGGGGTGTCTAACTCGATGCCCTCCAGCTGTTGCAAAACTACATCATGATGGTAAGAGCTGGAGAGCTGCAGTTTGACACCTGTGCACTATACAGTCACTGAATAAAATCCACTATATAAACAAATATTACTAATAATACCAGAATACATTAGTACAGTTACTCGTGTGCCGCATCGCTGGGGGACAGATTGGCCTCTTGTGGACAGAAGTAGAACGCTTCTGCCTCCCGCCATAAGGGTAATTGGCAGGGTGGGGAGTCAATGCGCTCCTCACTTTGTCAATCACAGCATGCACCATACAGGAGTGCATATAGTCAGGCCTGTAGTCTGAGTTCATGCTGCTGTAGGCACTTTAAAAGATGCCCCCCATACTCCTCCCCCCTTATTGTGGCTGTGGGGGTGTAGTTTGCAGGTGAAAGCTGGATGACCTCCATCATACTAAAAGAAGCTGGGAAAGCTGGTTGACCCCCTTCATGCTGGAAAAGCTGAGATACCCCCTCCATGTTCGGAAAGCAGAGTGTTTACTCTTGGTGAGTTTTCTCCCTCAGGGTAGCAGCCAGCAGTTAATCTGTAAGGAGTTTGAAGGACTTTGAAGTAAAGTTCTGAAGTAAATGCTCCGCCGAAAGCTTTAGCGTGCTGTGGATCAGCATGGTGTGGCAGCTGTCAGAGCTTGTAATGAGAAAGTGACAATGTATCATAAACAGATTCTTTGCTGATTTTGAAGTTTATAGCTGGCTGTTGGCAGATCCAAGCCACAATGGCACACAGTGTCACACTACTCTGCCACGGATTTGTCACATCGGTAATTGTCAGTTTGGCAATGGCACTTTGTAGCATAAGATGGTAATGCTAGAATGTTTTGTCAATGGTGCACCTCTCACCAGTTTGGCCTAGTTGCAATTCTCAAGTCCCGGCGTCCTAGTCTCTTGTTTGTGGGGAGAGTGGAATCTGCAGCCTCTCTCTGGACTTGTGTTGTGGATAATGACGCCACACAGTCTTGCCAAAGCTTCAGGATTCTAGAGTGTAAAGACTCAGAGTGCAGAGGTACTGGTTGTGCTTTTGGTTCTTGCAGATGAGAAAATGGGGGTACCTGAATATGCCAAACGTGTTTTGGGGTGATTCCCCTTCGTCAGTGGCCCAAGCATAAAGTGCTTGGGCAATACTTTATGCTTGGGCCACTAACATAGGGGACTGATTGGGGCACACTTTGAGGGAAAGTTATCAAACTAAAAAGTTGTATTTTTGGTGTAAAATGGCCAGATGCAAATTAATTTATTCGCAAATGGCCGTTTTGCAAATAAAATATTGCATCTGTCCATTTTACGTCACCTTTACCAGTGGGGCGGGGAGGGGGTGGAATAGGGGGCGCAGACTTTGGGTCCTTTTCATTTATCATTTTTCGCTACGAAAAATGATACTGAAACCAATGCCAGCTCTGAGCTGGCGTAGGTTTTAAAATTTTCGCACGGACAGGCTCAGTGCGATTGAGATTTATGTAGAGGCAGTACGCCTCTATATAAATCCCCTGAGCTCCGGAGCTGTGGGGACATTTTTAAGCCCCGGCATAAAAAACACTGGACTTCATAAATGTCCCCCTTTGTGCGTTCTGCTTTTCTGCAGTATTAGGCTTTTATAGCTGCAGTATCAAAAGTCTTATTGAATACTGTTTTGAAACTTACCATATCATAGTCACTGTTGCCAAAGTGCTCTCTGTCCTGCCATGTTAATTCATATTATGTTTTTGTACTATATTTGCAGACTTGGAGTATTGTGATAGTGTCATAGTATGAGCAAACCAGTCTGAGATTCTATTTCCAATGGATTAAAAAAAAAAACACCTATGTACACTACTCTATGAAGCATCTCTGGTAGGCAAACTTTTATGGAACTGATCATGAATACCCTTGTTTTCAGAAGCATACCAAGCTACCCTCTTATACCCCTTTCAACTGTATCAGGGTTCACACCATTACAGTTGTATCCTATGGCTAGGCAGAGAGACGTCATCTTTCTGCTCTGGGATATGCTCTGATCGCAGAAATTTCTATACTCCAACCTACAAGGTTCAACTTATGCTGTGAATAGGCCTTTAGCCTGTGTTTTTTGGAATTTTCTGAAACTTTTCTCATCATGGCAGACAAAGATCAATATAGGGCAAGCTGACTAAAAACTGTAATTTTGTGGTTTATAAGGGGTGTGAATGATATCTTTATTTTTACTTGGTTGATATAGACTTAGGATAGCACTGTACTTTAATGCATTAAAAACTGGTGGTTACATAAACTGCTTTTCTAATATTAGACTTTTATATATGGAATGTTAACCATATTTTAATGAAGATAAGGGGTTAAATGCTAATAACACAGATTGGTTAGTGTAGGTCATTTCCTTTTGAAACTCATTGTAGGACCTCATGTGTTCTTTCATCTCATTGTGTAACTATTATATTTTTAGTACCATTAAAGGAGTTGGCCACTTTATAGTAATATTGTTCAGTGTACTGTATTGTACGGTATAAGTAAGTGTACTCACTGCATTTACTGACAGCAGCTCCCTGTGCAAAAATCACAGGCTGTGCTGTCCTTTCTCTGTGGTGAGTCCGTCTATAAGATGGCCGACATGGAGAAGCATGTGACCATGCCCCACCCCCAGTGTCCAACACTGAGCCTGTATATTCCTAAGGAGGACACAGAAGGCAGGGCATGGTCACATGCTCCTCCATGTCAGCCATGACAGACTGAGCACAGAGCAGGGCAGCCCAGCCTGGTGAAGGGGATTCTGTTGTTAGCTCTATGAGGTACACAGGGAGCTGCTGTCAGTAAATGCAGTGAGTGCACTTACCAATACTGTATACGGAACAATATTACTATAAAGTGGCCAACCCCTTTAAGTCTCATGTAGCTTAAAATGGGCTTTACAGGATTAAAAGAATATGTTGGTTTCTTCCAGGTCGGTCGTGACTGGTATTGAAGCCCCTCCTATGAATGTGAATAAGTGGGGTTTTTTTTGTCAGAAATCAGCCATATCTTCTAAACCTGCAAAACATCCTTCAATATGCCCTAGTACTTCATAAATAGTGATAAATTTTTTGGGGATCATATTGTTCAAAAGTATTTGCTTCACTGCAAGACAATGCCTATGATTCTATAGTGTAATACAAATCCTGTTGTAGTGAAGCTTGGCTGTATTTTTACACCAGTTTGTAATATCCTTTCTTTAGCTTTTGATTTTTTTTTCAAGATTAAACAAAAAATCTAATACACAGCATTCTGGCTGTGTTGTCTGGACCACCCTCTAAGTGCCTTCATAAATTGGTGAGTAGGCGGTCCAGAATACAAAGCCAAATTGCTATGTCTGCCAATGCAAGAAAATGGGAAAAAATCTGAAAGTAGATTTTGTTTCTTTTTTAGGCCTTTAATTTTTCTTAAATGGAAGCTATGCTTAAAAAAATCTGGAAATTTGCATCCCGTTCTGTTGAATATGTTGCACCACTTGTTTTCTGTAACTTGCATGTAGTACTACTATACACTGAAAGCTGTTCAGTTCCATTATGTGCGTAAAGGGTACCTGTTATCAGGGCTGCTACAAGATCAGCAGTGAATCACATTCTGCAGGTGAAAGCTTTGGTCTCCATGGCTATGAACATGCTATTGGATCAGTTTGTAGTCCTTCTCTGTCTCCTCTTATGGATGCTGAATCTAAGCCCAAATGAACTTAAATCAGGTCTGAACTTAGGAGAGGAAAGAAAGGGGCTGCAGACTAAGCCATCAGGGAGCTGTCTGACAGATTCAGCACAGATCAGAACTGAGCAACTTGCAATGTATAGTAATTAAAGGGGTTATACGGTCAACACAAATCTTGTCTCCAGTTCTGTTGTGGTTTCCAGTTAAAGCAAGCCACTTCTCCATCTATACTTTTGGCCTGGGACATATCATAGAATCCCATGGCTTCAGGTACCATCTCTACACCGATAACACTCAGATCTACCTCTGGTCCGGATGTCACCTCTTTGCTATCTAAGATTCTAGAGTGTCTATCGGCCATATCTTCCTTCTTCTCCTTCCGCTTTCTAAAGCTCAACATGGACAAAACAGAACTAATCATCTCTCCCCCACCTTGCTCCACCCTGCCGTCTAATCTGTCAATCACTATCAATGGCTGCACTTTGTCCCCTGTCCCCCAAGTCCGCTGCCTTGGGGTCACCTTTGATTCTGCCCTATCTTTTAAACCACATATTCAGGCCCTGACCACCTTCATCTCAAAAACATTTCCAGAATCCACTCTTTTCTCACCCCTGACTCTGGCCTTCTATCTAACTCCCTTGCTCCCCTCCAGTCTATTCTTAACTCTGCTGCCCGACTAATCCACCTTTCCCCTCGCTTTGCCTCTGCCTCTACCCTCTGCCAATCCCTTCACTGGCTCCCCATTGCCCAACATATTCACTTTAAATTATTGACCTTGACGTACAAGGCCATCAGGTACATTCACTTTAAGCTCTTTTCACTTCAATAGAACTGAGTTGCAAAACCCAACCCAGCTGGAGACCAGAGTTCTGCTGAAGAAAGTGGCCATGTTTTTCTAACGCTGGATAACCCCTTTACTGCAATCTGCAGAAGACATTCAGTACAAATGGTACAATTAAACCGACTGCAGATATGTTTAATTTCATAAAGTGTCTAAACTATAAACTGCACCGTAGGCATGCAATGTGGGCCAAATCCATGGTGGGCAAATTATATTGGATTCATGTAATTAAATTGACTCAAAAGCATATAAAAAGTAGCATATGTGCTCATTACAATTTTTTCAATTTTGGAGCTGTAAACTAAACATCCAAACTTACGTACTACAAGCACTCTAGGCTATGTGGTGGTATCTGTGGCTACATATGAGCTTTGGACATGACAGATTCCCTTTATGCATTTTACCATTCTCGCTAAGATCAGTGTGCTGTCCTCATGAGCAAGAGACGATCTTTGTAGGCATCCTCTAGGATCCTGAAGACGGAACCGCTTGATGTGCTTGATGACTTCATGGAACATTGTGTTTCATCCATTTCTTGTTAGCACATGTAGTTGTTTTCGGAGGAACAAACTGTTTTTGTACACACTGTATGTTTTATATGTAGTTTGCTGGGTGTCTTATGTAGGCTTGACAGTTTTAGCAACAAACCATTGTTAACCAACCTTTTGTTTTCAAGGCCAAAGTATGCAAAACTGACTGCTAACCGTCATATGAAATAATAGGTTAATGAGATGCATTAGACGTAGAATGGACCCACTAAGCTTAGAAAAATTAAAACTAAATAGCATAATATAATGTTCTACATAAAAATCATTAGATAAAGGGGTAAAAAAAATAATACATGTTAGCAATATGAGATGGTTTTAACTAAAGGGTGCAGTCTTCTACAGAACCAGGGAAAGTGGAAAGAGTAGGTTTCTGAATCAGTATCTCCAGGTTATTGCAAAACAGTGTAAGTGCTCCATACCAAGGTTTATACTGGTTGTTTCAAGAGTTGTCATGTGCCTCATGTACAGTAGGTGCTGATTTCTGGGTACTCTACTTTAGGACCACCAGGGTAATGAACATGCTCCCAAACCAGACAAACCTGCCTTACCACCAATGTGAATAAAACTACTTTGATTTGCAACTAACTGTGCGGAGTACCTACTTTCTATGCTTCTCTGGGCTCTACCCTTCTTCAGCACCACTTTACTGTTGCCACTAGGATCAACGACACATCCCAAACCAGACAAGGGATCAAGCGTCAGACCCATCTCAGGGAAAAAGATGTGCAATATTGACATTGGAAAAGTTCTCTTCTAATGTGCTTAGACTACTCCTTCCTGTATGTGCTGTATGAGTAGTGTAACACACAGGACATGTGCACAGGGCGTATTCTGCGACCTTGTGTAACACTGTGCCATGACACTCTTTGAATTGTGAGTAACTCAGGGTAAAGAGAAGAGGCCAGCTCTGAAGCTCCCATTGACTTTAATCAGAACATTGGCCTGTAACCACATGGAAAAAAGTGATGTCACTTCTTTTCTGTGTGGTTCCCTGTGTTCTATTCATGTCAATGGGAGCAAGGTTAACATAGTTACACTTCATGTTTGTTGATGTGGAATTTGGTGGTTTTAAGCTGTTTGGATGTGTTTTTAAAAACTGCCAGTGCAGTTTTTGCTGTAGTTTTTAGAGCCAGAAGTGGATTTAAAAGGAATGGGAAATATAAAGGAAGGATTATACTTCTGTTTACTGCTTGATCCACTCCTGGCTTTTGGCTCAAAAAATTACATCAAAAACTGAAATAGGCCTTTTTTTCATAAAATGTGTGAGATTGTGTGAAACTAACCTAATGGTCCAGCCTTCTTCAGACACCCCTTCCAACGGTGCAGATAACTGTGTGGTTTCCCCCATTCCAGATACCCTTTTGTTTGCTAAAGCCAATAGCAACATACAATGCACCTTCTTGTCTCTTGTCATATATTAACTATTAGAGTGGAGGTTGATTGAAAGCCAGTTTTTTGCATATGGCATGCATAAGGTTCTTAAAATGTGAACTTGGCTATTTTGTAGTTACTATTACATGTAAAAAAAACTACCCAAACAATCTATATGTAAACATGGCTTAATCTATGAATTGGAAAATTATATGTTTTTATCTGACCCTGCCCAGCAATAGCACTAGGCACATCTAGCCAGAACAATGACACCTGTTGTGGTGCCAATGAAGAAACTGAAAAGGTGAAAATAATATTTCTTTATCCACATTTTGTGGTATCATTCTTGCACCATACATTTCTTTCGCCCGTGCCAGAAGTTAGATATTTTCTTTCACCCTGATACTCTCTCACAGAAAATGGCTAGGTTCACACGTCTTTTTTTAGCCAATCAACGTCCGTCTTTGTGGATGTCCGTCATTTTGAGGTCAAATAAAGTCCATTATTTTGAATTAACAACCGTAATTTCAAATTAACGGACGTTATTTGACCTCAAATTGACGGAGATCCACAAAGATGGCCGTCGAATGGCCAAAAAAAGGCCTAGCCAATACGTGTCTTTGTGGCCCATAACAACCAATCATCAAACATTCCAAATTTTCTGGCTAAAAAGGGAAATCTGAACTCTGATTGCTGTGGGACACATGGTCACTTTCTCTCTCAAGGCCCTGTATATTCTGTTGCTCTGGATATTCAAATTAATATATTAGAAATTGAGGTAAAAATTTCTCAAATGAAGAACTGGTAAGCATATTTCGTAGGCAGAAGAAAAAAAACATGGTCCAAAACATAGTTTATATATTTTGAAAATATATTTAAAAACATTAAAAATTTCTATTTTTGAACATATATTATATGTTATGTAGTACACTTAAATAGAGGTAATCCTATTTACAATATGATTTCAAATGCTTTTCAGTTTAAATGCCATTCTCCATGTTTTCAATTACATAATTATATAAATATACTTAACATACAATAAATATCTGTTACACATTGTGAAAATATATAGATTTTTTTTCCTCCAGAGAGAACAAGGCCACATACATGAAACTTACATATTCAAAGTGTCTCACTTTAACAAGGCGGTAGGCATGTGACATGCAAAATATACCTTTGCCACAAACAGACCACGGCGAAACGAAAAAAATAAAAAATGATTGACAAGGAAGTCAGTCTTGCAGCCTGGTTCAGCTAGAACTGCCAAGCCTAGCATCAGAGGTGTGTTTGCTGTGGCATATAATAGCTCTGTACTATGTTGATATCTTCCCAGAACATTCTTGAAATATGTCATTGACATTGCATCTAACTGCCTTATATCTTCTCGGACATTTGCATATTTGGGGTTAGTTTTTGCACTGGACATATAGACTATGGATAATGTCAGAAATCTAGATATTGTTGAGAATTTTATCTAGTCTATCTGTGTTTGGAATAAAGGACAAGATTAAAGGTAACTAGTCATTACTTTTATGCTGCTTAAACTACACGTTATTAGGATGGTCCTGACAGCTTCTTTCTGCCCCACCTTGATTGATATATCTATCCCTGTTTGGGTATACATAGAGATCTATCGATCAAGACTCAGGAGACAAAAAGAAGCTACAGGGGACCACCCCAAAATTTCTTTGTTTAGGTTGCATAAAAGTGATGACAGATTCCCTTTAAGGATTTCAATGAGTTGCCCAATGCAGTTCCTACAACACTCATGATCATCTATAATCGTAAAGGGGGAACTGTAATCAGTTTTTTTATTGCAGGACAATTTTTAGGGACCTTAAAAAATTTCCTTCCATGGTTTCATCTAAGCATACCTTAACATAGCACAATAACACTTTAAATTCCATACTTTCTTAACCCTATAATCATACACGTAGTAGATGATCTAGAGTACTTTACAAGTACAGATATCGTCCAAGGTTAGTGAGAGCTGAGGTTATCCATAGCTTATATAAATATACAGTTCTATATGTATCCACATATGTACACTTATATACATATTCATACATACAAATATTTACAAACTCTGTGTATATATAAATATATATATATATTTACCAACATAAATATGTATACACAGACACATTGACATGACTGGGGGACTCTTCAAATGTGCTTCTGTAGTCTGTATTTGTTTAATTTTCTCGAAACTAAGATGCATAGTGAGATTCATGTAGGCTGCTGTGGCCTTTGGATTCCTACTACGGAACTATATTGTTGTCACCAACAATGTATAATGTAACCTAAAGCAACTAACCAATTACTAGTCACCATAAAAGCAACTTGATTGGTTGTGATTGGTTACAAAAGCTTTGAAAATCCTTTATCATTGATAACAAAAATATTCTTATTTTTTGATGGCTAAACAAACAGAATAAAAATTGTAACCTTTGGTCCCTTGGTCAAGCACAATTTGTGGTATGGCCTTGGATAGAGCATTGTCCAACATTTTGCAACCTTTGATCCAGTATTGAAATTATATCTCTAATAAGGCTTCCTTTGGGATCTAATTTTATTAACTACAATATTACAAACCCTTTCTCATCACCATGAGGTCAAGCCTGGTGAATGAGCATGGCTTCAAGAAGACTACTTTAGGAGTTAGCCTGATTCAGATTTGTTTACATAACACAGGGTTTTATATAGATTTAGTTGTACTCGTCATGCAAAGTTGATGTTTTTCTAGTAGGCAGGTCTTTTGTGAAATCATGGTGATATCATGGGTCATACATACTTACTTTGGCTGATATAATTTGTTTTCTATTATTAGTATTGCCAATCTAGTCTCATTTTAATTAAGGTTATGTAGCCCATTGTAAAAGGACAAGATGTTCTTGGAAACAAATCAAAATCTGAATTGGCTTCTATCTCTATTGAAATTACAAAAATGGCAAAAAGAAAATTCTGCGCTAGTTTTTTGACCTTTAAGCTGAGTTGTGCCTGAGTCAGTTACCCGTTCTGTATAGATAGGTCCAGCTTTGTTAATGTCTATCTACATGGTTTAAGCTGGCCATACTGTAGGATAGCTATCAGCATTTAGCCGAAAGAGAATTTCTCAAGCATTTGTTCTAAATGGGCTAAGGGGAGAAACCTGCTGCCAGAATCCTTTGGTGTTGGTCTTGCCCTATCCAAGAACAAAAGGATAGCGCAATTTAAATCCAACATAACCAATACTTTGTCCCCAACATTTACTATTGAGGACAAGTCGAGAGGCCACCATATATGTTAAATGGTCCTTGCAAAATCATTTTTGCCCATCACATATCTAATGCATATGGCCAGTTAAAAAGGTGAGAAACAGATTTCTTATTACTAGGCTCTGCATATTAATACTAGGCCATATCATTTTTATCTTGAGAGGATACCTAGGCATATATGTTCACAGAGGGAAATCAGTGGTGTAATTGTTTATTATGGATCTCTTTATTCACCAATCCATGCTGGTTGGTATCAAAAATAGATAGGGGGAATTGTCTTTGGTATCTGTCAATTGACGGGAGAAGAAATGACGGAGGCATTGAAGATTCCCCAAATATTGAAAAGTAAGACCATAACACATAGAGGGGCAGATATGGTATTGAAACCCACAGAACCCAGTTTTAGTGCAGTTTTATAAAATGAAAATTGTTACCGAAACCTATGGGTTGCACTACCTTCTTCTTATGAACAAATCTTTCATAAATGCCCTCTCTAATCTTTTAAGGCAATTACTTTGCCAGACTGATTGCAAAAGAACATCACTGGTTTTCCATAAGAGATCGAGGAATTTATCTATAGAGAATGAAATGCGCTATATTTCCAAAGCTATCACTCCTGCAACTTTATATAAGCTTAAAACTGCATCTGAAGGAAAAGCAAAAAATCCTATTTATATATTTAATCAAGTGTTCCATCTTTCTAGCTGATCGGGAAAAAAATGTAAACATTTCAACCTTCTCAAAAAGAATGATCGGTGATTTTTAGGCTGGAAATTTGGCAGAGTATTAATCATTGGTCCATGGATTCAGAAGTTACTGAACTTAAAAAGTGTCCACAATCAGCCGTCATCTTTTTGGTCAACCCTAAAAAAGTTAAAAAACAAAGTTACAAACGTTTAGCTGCATACACCTGTCTGGCCAATTTCTTCTGGAGGAACACCTTTGCTTGGTAGAAAAGCCAATGAAAGATGCTTCCAGATACCTTTGCTGATAAATTATTTCTTATAGGATAGGGATTGTTAAAATTCAGAAACCCGATACTTCTCTCCCCAACATCCACCATTGGGAGTGAATCACAAACAGGCTCCCTTACACATTAGATGGTTAGCCTGTCCCATCAACATTTACAAGTTTGGTTGACATTAAACTGTTGTGCATGGCCAGCTTTAGACCTTGATGCAACAGAAGCTAAAAAGAGGCAATAGAAAGATTTGCAGCAATAAGTGGCAAATTACTTCATTATTAATAAGGTTGTTCTGTATTTATTGGTAGCCAATGGATTTTCCTAAAAGCAACAGAGGCTAATGGCAGAACTGAATTACTGAATGTCTGCTTAGTCTACTTGGTTATATAGGACGCATAGATATATAATATATTTAACCTGGGCAATGGTTTTGCAAACAGTCTGGTTATTTTTACCTAGTACCTACATATTACTAAACTCATCTCTCCTTAAAGTGCACCTATAGCAAGAGGAGGCAGCTATTTCATGGCAAAAATTAATATTCATTATATTACTAGAGTTTCAATGTAGACATTGCTGAGGTATGGGACCTCTCGCAGCTTTGATGTCAGTTGCATTCTCGTCAATACTGATCAATATGCAAAATGGCTTCCCACTCTCACTATAGGTTATGCAATTTAATGCAGTTTTTGCGCTACTTTTCCCATAACCTGAGCACTTAGCCAAGAGTTCTGTACGCCACTTGATGTGTTGCACACTTCACAACATCCAAATTTTCTGTTACTTTCCTTGGAAACCTGGAGACTGCTCCACATCTCATTTGTTTGCCTATTAGCATTAAGAGGACAATGTTACACGGCCAAAAGTGCTTGGAAAAACAACATCCAGGTAGCATTTGTAATGCAAATGTTGACGGAACCCAGCAACATTCTGACCATTTTATTATTCAAGATCTGGTCTTCTAACTTCCTTTTCTATTTTTTTTTTTTTTTAAAGAAATGCACCAGTCTTGCATGAATTCCAGAATAGTATACACAGCTGCAATGTAGCACACGAAAGCCTGCAAGAAAGAGAAAGTTTCATGCCCTCATTGAAATACAACTCCGTTTCCAATGCAGGTTCGAAAACGTTTAACATGAACATTGACTTTTTTTTTTCTTTTTTGAATGCCTTAACTTTTTTTTTATTTATTTTTTTGATCAGTAGTCTGATTCGAGTTTGCAAACACCTTCACAACATACAAAAAATTAAATATTCGTCTCCTTTTTTTTTTCTTTTTTTTTTTTCTAGAACACGTATTCATGACAAGCTCTTTGCAATTTTTTTTTTCAGGAACGGAAATTAAAAAAAACACAAAAAATTAAAAATTGAACAGTAGAGCTATAACAACAGCACCTTGACATTGTTTAATTCCAACGCTATCAGAAGTTAAAAGCAGTAAACAGATATAATACCGACATGAATAAAGATACTGTCTAAAGTGTAAACAGAATGTTTTGGTTCGATTTTTTTGTCTTTTGCCTGGATGAAGACAGAGTGTTATCAATTCACAATTGAAGCAGCATGCATGCTTGTTTATATCTTTTTTTTATGATTTCAATTCTTGGCAACATCAACAAACCACAATGTTTTGAGGAACATAATGCAGACTTATCTCTTAAACCCATGGACTGCGAAAGGGGCCAAGGAATAATTGCACAGCAATGTGGTCCTGGCCCCTCTAGCAGAGTACAGGCTACATTGTGCGCAGAGGACTCTGTTTTCCTTTAGGTTATGGATATGTTCAATAAATAGATTTGTAGAACCACGGTACTGTATAAACTTCATTTATACATGCAGTCCATAAAATATTTCTTTTACTGAATAATTTACCCTGTTATGTATATATACAAATAGATAATTTTCTTTTCAATATAATCTATACAAGACAACTCACTATCTTCCTCTTTTAATGGTCAGTGTGCATACACAAGAAGTGTCTATTCTTATAAAGCGCCAACCAACTTTTTTTTTGCTATCCATGGTGAGAGCGCGCACATAAGACTGGGTAGTTCGGCATTGCGAGTTCCAGTACCTCTTGTCGATGCCCCTGCAACCTTCCTTCATGTAGCCCATAGGATTGCATTTGGTCTCATAGAAATATTGTTTCAGTTGACCCTTGGGTACTGGGACTTTTTCAAGAACAGTAACTGTTTGACCTGCCATATCTATCGCAGTTTTCTTGTCTGCTGCAGTCACCCACTCGCTAATACTGTCACATACGCTCAATTCCCCACGCCTGGCTGGGTCTGAGTGGCGTCGTACCCTCATGGACATGTTTGCAGCATCCAGGTAATTTTTATACTCCTCGAGAAGAAAAAGCAAAGGGGGCTCCAAAGGCACTTGAGTGCTCAGCATAACTCTTGATGAATACATATCTGAGTCCTTGTTCTCCTCACTTTGCCTTATGCTTTGTTCCTCTTCTAGGAGTTCTTCTATGACATGTTCAAAGGTATTCTGTCAGGGATGGGAAGTCCACCTCCTCTTGAACTACCCATTGGCCCACCTATGCTCTCCAGAGTACCATGGGTCCGAAGACCCGGATAGGCCAGGCCACTTTGTCCTCTGACACTGGCTTCTTTCATAGGGGCAGCTTTCATGCAACTGAAGTATGAAATAACCATAGTAAGGAAAAGGATGGTCATTACTCTTCTCACCTGATGGAACTGTGGAAAGAAAACAAAATGATACAGGGATTAGAATTGGGAATGACAACAACTGTAGCCAGTGAATAACACATCTGTAATCCAATTTTCTTGTTCTAAGATAGTCAGCAGGAGAATGTCATTGGGATTTTATGGGTTCTCTATCAAATAGTGATGTAACATTTTGGGACAGCATTATCTTATAGATTTCCATACATGCAGAGAAGCACTATTTGGTTTTATTTCGAGTCAACATAGTGACCAACATTTACATTGCTTAGGCTGGGTCGACACTACGTTTTTGGAAAAAAAGGGATATAAAAAACTGATGCATTTGTGTGTATTCGTTTTGATCCGTTTTTCCATTGACTTCCATTATGAAAAAAAAGCTCAAAATGCATCAGTTTTTTTTAATGTACACAAAAAAGTACTGTAGCTGACCTTACTTTTGTGTACATTAAAAAAAATGCGTTTTGATCGGTTTCTTTTTATAATGGAAGTCAATGGAAAAAGGGATCAAAATGGATGCACACAAATGCATCCGTTTTTTTCCATCTGTTTTTTGCAAAAACGGATGAAAAAAAAATGGGTTGCAAAAACGTAGTGTGGACCCCAGCCTTACTATGTGATAATACATAATGCAATCATCAATAAACAGCTTTACATGTAAAAGTCACCAATACATATACACTAAATTTAGAAACTAAAAAATCTTCCCATTCCATTAAACATGGTAGTCTGGTGAAACAAAATTTTGTCTGAACAGGTATAAAAGGTATAATAGTTCCATTTTGTTTCCCCATAAAATTCTGTTTGCCATACAAATAAAAGTGTAGCTATTGCACACACCAGTTTAGACATCATCATTCGATTGGGAAACCTGTGTATAACGAACAGGTGTTATAAAGTGATAAAACAGCAAATTGATACAGTATGTTCTGTCCATCATTGTCATTTTCCAGTTGTTAGGAGGAAGTTGGAGATGATCACTCTTTCTTACCAGGTTTTCCTGTTTGCAAAATATGGAATTATAGTGGGGTTTTAGTGGTCCTATCATTACGAAACTGGCTGCCATATACATACATATTATAGCACAGGATTGGTATCATAAACCTACAGCCCAATTGTGATGCTATACACAAACCTCCTAAAGCTCAAGTTTGTATTTGTAACATACCTCCTGTAGCCCAGGTGTAGTTTAAAAAAAAAGGGAGCCAAGGTATGGCGCCTTAAATACAATTTGTAAGGCCCTCGGTGCTATAAACCAACTCCTGAATCCAAGATTTAGTATCATTAGCACAACTCATTGTCATAAGCACAACTACTGTTGATAATGTTTGGTGCAATAAACACAACCCCTTGTCGCTCAGGTTCGGTGCATAACTATTAGTCTAAACTGGGAAAATCACTTTAACCAATCCAACCAGTTGCAGCTTTAAAGGGGTTTTTAGAATTAATTTTTTTTTTGTTGATCGTCTGTCTAGGTCATCAATATCTGTTTGATGGGGGGCCACCACCCAGCACCCCACCGTTACACTAATGAAAGTACTGTGGCCTTGTCAATTTCTACCAGGTACAGCTCTGTATACTTCAAAGCACAGTTAACTGATTGGGAGTTGGATCCTTATCAATCAGATATTGATGGCCTAAGCTAAGAAAAAAAACCCATAGAAAACCCCTTAAAGGGCACATCACTAGGGTGGGTGGTGGGGTGTTAGACCTTTGGTACATCCATTATTTGCTAGAATAAAAGGTATGGAGTGTCAGTTTAGGGCTATGTTCATACAACATATATTTTCTTAAAACCACGGCTGTGATTATTACGAAAATTTACGTTACCTTGCTGTCTATGGGTTCCCAGCCGGAAGGTATACACATGGTATACGCTCCGGCCGCGATCCCTAGCGCCGCAAACAACTGACATGTCAGTTTTCTGCAGCCGCTATTCATTGAATAGCTGCCACAGAAAAGCCTGTCAGTGCACACTGTGGAGGGAGCAGCTCCGGCCGCTCGCTACATAGCGTGCAGTGGAGAGTTCAGATGCGGGCGCACGGATGCGCCAGCAGCAGAACACTGCGGCAGCAAAGGTCATCCGGACGGTATGGCAGTGCCACCTGGGATGATCTTTTTAGAGACTGGCTGTTCTGTGACCCAACCGGGCCCCTGGCCACCTTGCTGTGCAGAGAACTACAACTTAGCTTCATTAAGTGAAAGTGCCCATTAATCATAGAGTCATGGAAATCTTAACGATGGGAAAAAACCTCTTTAATTTTCCATCTTGCTGTAAGAAAGTGGAAACTCTGGAAACTCATTGGCTACTGCCAGCAATATATATTTCCTATGCACTCGCCTGCATGAATCTCAAGTCTAGTCTTTGTCAGTGATGAAGTGGTTTGGGGGAGGGGAATCCACTCCAATTCATGCTTCATGAAATCGACATTGCATTGAGAGATTACGCTATTATGTATCTATTGCATTTGGAAATCTATTATTGCTTTCCATTTAGAGGAGTCTGTGATAAAGATGTAAGTCGTGCTGAATCCGAGCCTGAAAAGATGACACACACGTCAGTTACATGGACATTTTCCTTCCACTCGCACAAGGCAAATCTTGATTCCATTATCTTCTGTTTACTTACTAACCTTCTACAAGATGAAACATTGTATTTATTGAGAGAAACCTCCTGCAACCGATAATTATTATATCCCTAGCAGAATATCTCTTTCTTTTCCTATTCATCGGAGAGAAGGCGAATACGGCACAAATATTTGTCATAGGATTTATAACCAGGAAGAGATAACCTGAGAGCTTTCTGGAGCAAATGCTACATGTCAGAAGCGGTATAGAGATTTAATTTTTAATGAGCTCTCTATTCTGCAAAAAGCATTGTAAGGGCATTATGGGAGATGTTTCTAGGCAACCGCATCAAAGCTCTAGTAACACATTCAGAAATCCACTTTCATGAACATCATAGTGGAATGTGAGAATTCCCCAGCACTTTTTCTATTGTCGTTTCCTTTATGCAAGACACACAATAGAAAGAGAATTTGGGTTGAAAGTAGATGACACTGTATAGCTATATTTAGCAATGCAAAATATGTATAGGCCGATTCCTATTACAAGGGAGGTGGAAATATTCATTAGCTTAGGTTAAAAAAAACCCACAAAAACTTCTAATCCCAATGATTGTAGGTTGTATTTCTATGCAATATTTCCTGAAACATAGGAAGGTGTCTATATTTTATAAACACCATAACTTTAAAACCTGATAGGTGAAGTGAAAATGGATGAGGCTATAACAGTGACACCCATTAAGGGATGTGATATATATGGTAGCAAGCGAATAGTAGTTGTTAAAGCTTGAAGCAGAAAACAAATTAACAATTGTACGGCTCTGACATTGTTATATGATGGCTAAACTATTGGGTCAGTGCATCCCCAAAGCAGCACTTTCCAGGTATAGAGTGATTAGTACCTATAGGACACAGAGTCATGGAGCCCAAATCAATGGAATCTTCACCTTGCAATTTTCAGGGTTTGAAAGATCTGCTGATACCTTAGTGCCAGATACTACAGGATACTTTCAGAGAGGCTGCAGATTACATGCCTCTATGGTCAGAGGTGTTTTGGCTGTACATGGGGGCCTACCCAACATTAAGCAGTTGGTTTTATGTTAAAGAGTGTTCCCAGATTTGTTTTGAACATTGATGAAATAAAGCCAACTTCCAGATCTCCAGAAAAAGAAGCCAGCAAGTCAGTGAGGGGTTGGGCCAAGAAGTATATATAGTATATTATGTGGAAAGGTTGTGGATGCCCTTTAGCTACCAATGCAAGGTATATCATTAGGTTATTCACTTTATAATAGGATAATGAAGAGAGATGTATTGTTTACTTGTAACAGATAATCTCTTTTAGAACATGGCTTCGACATATACTGTATACGTGTATAACATTTGTAGATTTTACAGTAAAAAATGTGCCACCGAAATATTCAGGTTCATGACAGGGCCAAATGTACCCGACATTCCTTATTACTGGAGGTGGTTATTTAAGCCTTACCTAATGCTAACTGGAATAGGTTATACAAAAGAGTTTAGTAACTCTCAATATAACACTGCCACGTGATGCCACTCCCTCTGCCAGCTGGTGGTATCCACAGGAAGAAACAGAATTCCTTCAGGAACACATCACTGGCCTATCACATGCTAACCAGTAACCTTCGCTGTAGTGACATGGTATAAGGACTCTACAGATGGGTCAATTTTCCCATTGAAGTAGATTCCGGCTTGGCTGGTAATACCATGTACTGGTTGAACAGGGTTCGATGCCTATATTTAGTATATGTGTTAAGAGCTTTCATAGGTCAAACACTGAGCCTAGCTTCCAAACTAAATGTGAAAAGAAACGAAAACTGGATGGATTTAGAATGACGACCAACTTTGACCTTGAAATGAGATGTTCAACAAACACATATAGACGAAATGTTCAGCTCCCTGCATACTTTTGATTACGTTGTGTATGGTACAGACTGATATACAATAAGGCTACTTATTGTGGGGACAAGATATTATGACCTATAAATGAAGAGGCAAATCTGTCACTTTACACACTGTGGGTGTATTGACAAGACGACATGGTCTTGCTGTCCGGGGAACAATGCCCTCATTTTATGTGAGTAATAGCCCGTGGGCCGGTCTAATATGACAGTGCTTAACCCCTCTCTGCTGAACATAGTGTTTCTTCTTTATGTCTCTTACTAAACAGAGATCGGGAGCAATGATTCAGAATCAGAACTGAAGGATCCAAAGTGTGAAAAGAACCTATGATAAAACTCCTTGTTTTTGAAGTCTGAGGAGCACATTTTTTCCTGACTGTTTAGAATGACTGCATCACTGACTCACTGATGTAAATCTGGCGAGCTTGGGATATTTTTATCTTTCAAAATATTAAAAACATGCGTGGAACGCCTTACACCTCAGTAACAGTGCCAGGGACAGCGAGAACAGAGACATGCATTTATAGTTATATGCAAACTGCGTACAGTACCCAGTGTGGAAAGCGAAAAATAGATGCCTCATATAAAATAAATCAAAAAAACGATTATTTATCAGAAAAAGAATAGGCCTCAGAGGTCAGATCTGACTACAATGCTGGGTAATGGTGGCGCAATAAGCCCAAACTTTTATCCACTGCATTTTGTCAGTGAGGACTTAAAGGGAACCTGTCACCCCCCCGTACCGGGGTGACAGGCTCCCGACCCCCCGTTAGAGACCCCTATACTTACCTCATCCCGCCGGGTCCCGCTTCTGGATTCGGTCGGGTCCCGGAGATCTCAGCCGCTGCAGCCCGGCGCGCGCGCTGAGAGATGAGTCCAACACCCATAGAGAATGACAGGAGAGTCCAGCGCTCCGTCATTCTCTATGAGCGTTGGACTCATCTGTCAGCGCGCGCGCCGGGCTGCAGCGGCTGAGATCTCCGGGACCCGACCGAATCCAGAAGCGGGACCCGGCGGGATGAGGTAAGTATAGGGGTCTCTAACGGGGGGTCGGGAGCCTGTCACCCCGGCACGGGGGGTGACAGGTTCCCTTTAAGTCAGACGGATGGTGATGCATACATTTTTGGCCTCCAATGGTCATTGGTCATCATTTAAAGAGACTCTGTCAGCAGGTTTATGTTGTCCTATCTAAGGTTAGCATAAACTCGTGACAGAGAAGCTGGACAGAATGATTTATCACTTACATTGTTCTGTGCAGCCGAGATATCCTCCTGAATAACCTGGACAATTAGTAGTCCTCTCCATTATGTCCATGAGCCCATTAGTCCTCATTATTCATGAGAAACAGAAAACTCTGCCTACCAGATGTAGATTGGCAGTTATCTATCTATTCTATGTATTGGCAGTCAGCTGTCAATCAGCAGCTGGAAGGCGGGGGGAGGGGTGTGGCAAGAATCTTATTCTCCTGCATATTAGGAGAACGGCTGAACAGAATAATGTAAGTAATACACCGATCTGTTCTGCATTTCTGTCACTAGTTTATGTTGCGCTCATTTAAGGTGACATAAACCTAGTGACAAATTCTCTTTAAGGAAACAGGAGGGCTCCTTTCTCCTTCAACTGTCTGTCAGAAAGGGAATGGACTGTGTAAGCACAAGTTGATTTTTTAAAATGATACATGATGCTATTTCACCATTACACCTGGAGGTCGGTGGTATAATATTGGCTTTTGCTTGGAAGGTTTGGTGTTGGTGATATCATACAGTCTTTGTTTGGAAGGTCTGGTATTTGTTGGTATATAGAAAGGGGTCCCCCCAATGTGATGTCACTGATAAGCATGCCTTGGTACAGTATGGGATGAACTGTACTCACCGCATTATAATATAAGAATTAAAACATTATTTGGTAAAAAATCCGACCTAATAAAGGGGGATGCCCCCTTGAAACGTCTCATTGATAATGGCACATATAGTGTTTTTATTATCTGATTATAGTGTTTTTATTATCTCCTTTGGATAATTGGTGGTATAATATAAGTTTTATTTGAAAGGTCTGATGATTGATGGCATATTATAGGCTTTTGTTTGGTAAACCTGATGACTAATGGTATATTTTAGGCTTTTGTTTGGTTTGATGATTGATGTATTTAAATAGTACTTTACGTACTATTAATAGCTAGATTGTATTTCTCTCTAAGAGCTCAGGTCCAGTATACACAATTGTGGGAATTAGCAAGGGTCTAAGGGTTGGGTTCACATAGAGTATGTTTGGAAATAAATACAGTATTTTTTTATTTGGTCAACTGGATCTAATGTAAATGAACCTTTACTAGGACCATAGTCAGTTGTTGCACTATAGAAGTAGAACCCTGTGACTATGTAGACTGGGATTTCGTATTATTTTTAGCTGTTTAATGAATCAATGCCAAAAGCAAGAAGTAAAAGTAGATGAGACAAATTCAGCTTTGCACTGTAATATCTGAAAATAGCCTAGTTTGAGTGGGTTTATGGGTAATCTTAAGGGCTGTCAAAGGTGGAATGAAGCAATACTCATAAATTTTTCCTATCACAGATGTTATGTAAGCATTTTTGGAAACCCATTAACCTTATATTAACCATAAAAAGGTTGTGTTATATCCATGCTCCTTTTTATAGCTTACACTTAAATGGCCCTTGCAGCTTTATCATCAGAGGATGTGATTTATTCCTATTATTTATACACGCAATGGTTTAAATATTTTACAGCTTGTAATACTGGGTTCAGAGACTCTCAAGGCTACTATTTATGTCCAAATTTGAAGTTTTACAAAATCCTCTTGTTAAATAAGTTGCTTGGAAGACGGCCAAGCTAAGAACTATGCAACATGATAACAAGTGTATACGAAAGGAACTACAATGCTCCTGTATTTTTCTTGGCTACATAGGTCAGTTTTATAGAAAAAGGGGCACTGGGCAACAAGCAAAGTTTTCCTCCCCTAAAAAAATACCAGGTTGTCTTGGGGTAGTAGAAGGGTTATTTGTGGTCTAGGGCAGTATTCAGGAATGGAGATGTGGGACCTAGGTATTTACACAATTTGCCTTTAAACCAACCATCTATATAATTTCAGTGGATTGTATTATTATTAACCCAAACCTGATTTGCTCGCTATATATTTTAAATTGGCACTCACTCAATCATTTCTCTTATTATAAACAAGGTATTTCAGTCCTGGCATTCACTAGATCACTAATTGGTTGTTTTTTTCTTCCATTTCATAAAATCGTATTCCTCTCAGACATGACTCAAGAGCTGACCATCATATAATAAAGAAACCGCGTTTCTGGTATGCATGCAAATGTACTATATGGGGAATACATACATCTGATTCAATTCCAAATCAACGATAACTAGAATTTAAATTCCAATCCAGCTCAAAAGCAGCCGGATCCAACACTTCGTCTTATTCACTAAGGATATAATGCTATGCTGGACAGTATGCTACAACATCATGATATTCAATATCCAAATGGGTGGGCATGGCAGGGATCCATGAGACATTGGCACCAACTCACAGTACTCAGTTAAAACTTTTACATAACTTTCGTAAACAACAGAAGGTGTAGTTGAGAAGCAGCATACTAGTTCAAAATGGCTGCCTTTTTCATCTGGTGACAAAGCTAGTCTCAACAAATGTACCAACATTCTCTGCTAAGCTACTAGCAACTCACAGATGTGGATGTGGCACAAGAACAAAAATTGCCAGGAAAGAGCATTGCTTCTGACTAATCTGGAAATTATGGACAGTTAGCTAATTTTACAGGTGGATTTAGGAACGCTCTGTGATCTAATAATCTGTGATCTAATTCATAATGCATGATTAGATGACATCAAGATATTCTGAAGGGTTCAGGAGAACAAGTAGGGTATATATTGATAAGCCACAACATTAACGCCTCTTGCCTATTAGCCTGTAGGTCACCTTCTTGCCACCACACAGCTCAGCTCCAAGGGATAGACTGCGCAAGACCTCTTAAGGTGTCCTGTGGTATCTGGTACTAAGACATTAGCAACAGATGCTTTAAGTCCTGTAGGTAGCAAGGAGGATCCTCCATGGATCATTATTGTTTTTTCCTGCACATCATACAGATGATCAATCAGATTGGGATTTGGGGAATTTGAAGGTCAAGTCTACACATTGAATTCTTTTTCATGCTCCTCAACCCCTTCCCTAACAATTTTGCAGTGTGTAAGGGAGTATTATCGTGCTGAAAGAGGCCACTCCATTAGAGAATACCATTGCCATGAAGGCATTGATATACTTTGTTCTCAACAATGCTTGGTATGTGTCAGGGCGATAGGTTTCTCGGGAAAACATTGCCTGGAGCATCACACTGCCTCTGTTGGCTTGTCTTCATTCCCCCATGCCATCCTTTCTCCACATAAATGATGTCATGCACCCAGTCATCCACATGATTTAAAGACACACGTAATACAGCTGTTCAGGCTACAGCCTCAATCAAAACAGGCTGCTATGTGCTGTGTGTGTTCTGAATACCATTCTATAATAGCCAGCATTAACTTTTCAACAATTTGGGCTACATTAGCTCTCCATTGGTATCAGACCAAAAGAGTCAGCCTTCATTCCCCATACACATTAATAAGCCTTTAGCTATCATGAGCCCATGCCTGGTTGCTCTTCTTTGTGGTTTTTGGTAGATACTTGCCACTACCAACCAGAAATGCCCCACAATGGCTTTGTTTACACTTGGTTTACAGCAACCATTGCATAGCAACGGACACTGTTAAATTGCTAATCAATTAGCCATTGACTGCCGCACTTTACATTGTGTGAACAGCTATTATTTCCGGACACTGTTCATTGAACAGCTTCCTAAAATAATAGACATGTACATTATTTTAACGCCTGTTCTAAAGAACATAGCCAAAAACTGCCCTTTTGTTTACTTGCTGCCTAATCAATATTATTCCTTTCACCCGTCAGTGGTTTTAAAGTTCTGGCTGATCACTGTATCCGTTGTTTTAAGAGAAGAAAAAAACATATCTGCGGTAAGCAAAAGAGCCCAGATCCCAGACTGGTCATGTATTTGCATTTCAAATATTCACACATGGAAGTGATGAAATATTTTTATAGTCACAAACAACACGGCAGAAAACGACATAATAAAGGATACACAAAGCTTATACCTAAAAAGTAATACATAAACATAGTATATGCTTTATAGACTATTTATCTCTGTCTGTACAGTAAATAATTCATAGATAGGGGGTATAAAGATTGGTGTGGCATAAGATTTGGTCTATGTGATGCCTACAGTGTGAAATAAACATTGTGAACACCCACATCAGGATGCAGAATGACTGTACTATAAGCCAAATGAGTGTCTAACACACCTCAGTTTTTATCCAATACATATAAAACTCCATTGTCTTCATTCAAGTCATCACATATGTTAGATTTCATACAGATAGGGACAAACACCTTGGTAACCTCAACAAGGCATCTCCTAATCAGGGTTACTATGAAAATTCAAATTGTAGGAGCCAATAGAATATCAAATATGGGTTCTTACAATAAGTAATTGGTAGTCACCCCAAAAATACATCTGTGGATGTGTTATTGGCTTTGTTATTGAAAGCCCTCTAATCTCAATATTGTCAAAATCTAAGTGTTCTCAACAATAGTTACATATGAAAGGATGTACACTAGAGATGAGCAAACTTGCAGAAAGTTCAGGTTTGCAAGAACAAGAACGATTGACATTTGAATCCTGCTTCCTGGAAAAGGTGAATCTAAACTTTCTGCAAGTTTGCTCTTCTCTAATATAACCCAGCCATGAATACTGACCATGGGCAAGATATAAATTCCCAATGCACACCAGGACTACAAGAACTTACCCCAAGCTCTGTGCTTATCTGTTGGGTATCACAAGGACCAGATCTCAACTCAAAGGACAGGAAACACTTTTACACTTCTATGCTAAATGATCTATTTACTGTTTCAGCTGTTAACTGCATTTCTAGTATTGATGCTTCTCCTTTGCATCACATCTTATTAATCTAAATAGGGGGAATTCATCAAGGTGCACCCCACATACAAACTGAGTGCCTTTTCCCCGACGTACGCCCCACTAGCCTGATGGGGGGCAGGGGGCATGGAAAAACGGGGCCTCCTCCCACGTCTCATTTACACTTGCTAGCAACAGCCAGCTAGCGTCAGCCACAAAACTTCCGGATTTACTAAAAGGCGCACGCAGGGAGCGTGGGGTGGGCTATGTTGGTCTTGATAAATTCCTCTCCCCCTTCATATTCCTATGTCCTTCCATGTATAAATGTGTGACTCTTCAGATATTGTATTAAATCATGTCTGATAAGGAGACCTAGACAGTCCGTAACGCTTGCTCTTTGCCATTGTTTCAGTTCGTCACAAAACATTATCAATTACTGAGAATTCCTAATTTTTATATTTGCTTTCTTAAATTCACCACTTTTGTCCACTGTATGTGATACGGGTTTTCCCTATTCATTTTAAGCAGCAGCACAAATGTCAGGGGGGAAGTGGTAGTAGTCGCACCTGGTCCATGGTGTCTGAAGGAGCCCAAAGGCCTCTCTGTCACATAGGAAAACACCAGTACTATAAATAACACATCGGAGGTGGAAGGTTAGGAATCAAAATGACATTGGGGTCTAAGAGTTTTAGACAATGCCTCAAATCTTTAAACCATTTCCGATTCATCTAAGTGGTATATATAATATTTCCAAGCTATTGCTAGCATAGACTTGACTGAAAAACAACAGAAGCTCTAAGGATAGTAATAAGCTCTGACTGAAGGAAAGTCATATATACAACAAGCATTGTCCTCCATCCATGCACCGCCGTCTATGTTTATTTCGGGCCAAAAGTAATGATGGCCAATGGAGCTATTTAGCATGTTGGTGTAGATAGAAAATAAATTCCTGAAAACCAACGACAAACAGTTTTATTATTAAGCGAAAGGATCTTTTTTTATCATAGTTATGAGAAATAACTATGACAAAGCAGCATTTCCACCAGCCAGTTTTCTCTACAATGAGTCAGGCTTCACTCATTCAGTCCCCTGCAGTGTAGTCAGCCTGACTAGTCCTTGTTTTATCACAAATGTCAGTGACAGTCACCATGAAACTAAAGGAGCCACCTGTGATGAGCGACCATATTGTAAGGGGCTCATTTCTGAACCGGACCAACTCCCAATGCATTCAGTGTGAGGGAAAGGGAGTCCCCCGTCTCCAGATGTATGTAACACTAATATCCTTTATTCAACCACATTAAAAATCTATTAGGCGTCATGGCATAAATGTGACACCAACACATTTTGAACAAATGTTCTTTCTGTTTTATTTTCATGAGGCCTATTAGCTTTTTAATCTGATCCAATGAAATACAGTGTATTATTTTTACAAACGTCCAGAGTCGGAGAACCTCCTTTCTTTTCCTCACAGTTATATGGGTGATTATAATCTCTGTACAGTACTGTGCCATATGTTGGTGCTATACAAACAACAGCTAATATAGAAATGCAATGGGCCACCATTTGAGGAGCATTTACTTGTTGGGAAACTTTTCTCCCATAGAGTTCCTGGTGCTTTTACCTATGATAAGTGATTGGAAATTCACTAAGTGATTTCACCACTCTTCACTATTTAGGCTATGTTCACACTACGTAAGTCTCCGGACGTAGCGCGTTCCGTGAATAAGCGGCTGGAGATTTACGTAGTTTGCGTACAATAGAAAGTATACGATGTACGGCTGCACAGTTCACACTACGTACGAACTTACGCCTGGATCGTACACGGCGCCATAAAAAATGAACCAGACCATTGTTTGAGGATGAAAATGCCGTAACTTACGCCGTAGCGTAACATGCGGTCCCGTACGTAATGGCGATTTCTTCATTTTTCCACTTTTCTTTGCCGATCCAAAAGGTTCTGTGGGGTGTTCGGGGCTAGCCGAAGATTTCCAAGTAAAAGACCGCTGTCAGATTGCTACAAAGGGCGCTCGGGAAGCGTAAGTAGACTACGGGGGTAAGTTCGCGGTCCGTACGTAGCCGGCCGCAACTTGCGTAAATTCCCGGCCGGAGTTTAACATGTATATGTCTGGCCGCAAAAATATGCGGCCGGACATATACGTAGTGTGAACATAGCCCTAAACTGTATCTCATCCACATACCATACCAGCTGTAACAGCTTCAGGGAAGAGAAAACTGCAGTGATCTGACTAGCTGCCATTTTGCCACCACCAGACACAAAACAATACTATCCTAATGGAAACAATAGGGGAGATTTATAAAACTGGTGTAAAGTAGAATTGGCTCAGTTGCCCCTACAACCAATCAGATTCCACCTTTCATTTTCCATAGACTGTGAGGGAAGAAAAAAGTTGAATCTGATTGGTTGCTAGGCACAACTGGACCTGTTCTACTTTACACCAGTTCGATAAATCTCCCCCAATGATCACAAATCGAAAAAAAAGTTTCACTACCCGAACTTTTTGCTGCTACCACATGTGATGGAAAATTCTCGTAGCCCTCATCATCACTGTACAAAGACCCCAATGAAAAAGAAAGTTTACTGGGTGTATTTAGTTACTATTAATAACATCCGTTATTGCGATAGAACAACAGGGGCGGGGGGGATATGGTTTCTACTTAGCATCAGCATCGTCTGAAGATCCAACTTTCCAGGAGAAAGCTGCGCCGGTCAGCAGTTACTATGGAAATCTGCCTGAGACAAGATGCTATATACGGCTGTCATGGCTCATAAATATTTAGTATGCAAGGTAACGGTTAATTTCTGTGGAAGCAGATTGCTCAGTGACCCTTGGATAGTAATTATGGTTTACGCAGCATTCAAGCAAGAACGTTGTACAACAACTGAAATTAGACAAGAATAACAAATTAGCATGTCAAACACAAAGAGAGGAGTAAAAAACCCGTTAGGGCACAAATGCCCAATTATGAATTTGCTTAATTATCATGGCGGCTGAGGCGTTGGCAAAGGCTGCATGTTAAAGGTTCAGGATTAGCGTGCATGTGGAATTAGAATAAATCAGACAGTGTTACAGGTAAACTGACTGTAAATCAGTGGAGAAGACTACAGTAGTAAAAAATGCAAAGTGCTGTAGTAAAAAAAAAATATGGATTAGTTTTACATGTGGAAGACAAATAAAGGTCCCGGGATGGACTCTTTGATTATTTCACTATTAGTAAAGTTTTAAAGGTAGACTGTGACTTATATGGACCCTTTTAAACTAGGGAATTTACTAGTCTAGCATTGGCTGACAACTTTAATATGTGGCACCCTAAGCGACTGCGAAGGGACAGCTGCCTCCATGATGATAGAAATCCCTGAACAACATCAAGTAGGTTTAGCCACCTTTTACCTTCATTAATTCAATTGGAGAGGGTTCCAAACTCGTGGCCACCAGAACAACATAACACGTCAGAAGTTCTGATTATGATATTTGTCTTCAAGTCCTGAATATATTTTTAGAAGAAACTGAATATTTTTTCTATAATGTCTTATGGCAAATTCAAGAGCTGCATTTTCGGTAATGGACTACTGAGCAAGGGATATAAGATTGAAAACACCATCTGACAACACAATGTGTAACCATCCTCTAATGTACAGATGTCACATAACAGGGGCATTGCCACACTCCCTGCATATGTGTCACATCCCATATAGAGCTATATGATAGATAGCAAGATTGCCACTAGC
>NW_027208519.1:0-55985 GCF_027789765.1 Dendropsophus ebraccatus | reverse complement strand
TATACCATTAGCATATCATTAGAACAGAGGATATGGCTTCAGCATTCACAGTGTCTCTTAGCCATAACTATATTACAAACTAACAAGAACCAGTTCTGCACAGTTTTGTTACATGATGACTTTGTAGGAAACATCTCTCAACAAATAAGACTTCTATTGTGCTTCCCTCCCAGCATCTGTAACATGAAAAACATGGGCCTTTGGGCTGTCTGGATATAATTGACTAGCAAATTTCCCTCCACACATGGACTGAATGAAAACCACCCCAAAGTCTGAGCCAATCAGATGTCTCACTTTGGAACACCCCCTGTCCCTTCATTGGGAACATGATTTGGCTTTACTAATGTTACTGCTGCAGTTAACCATACTGTTCCTGTTGTAAAAGACTAAAAATGGACACTCTTCGTTCTGCCCTATACAGATAACTATGTCCCATTATGGACCCTATCTGATATACAAAGGGCAAAGGTATCTGCTCATTCATGAGCGATAAACAGGTCAATCTGAGGCTTGTCCAGACATTGAGTTAGACTTTGACGTATAAGGGGCCACCCTGGTATTTCCCTATTTATGTTCCAATACTCGCAACCGAGTGGGACTTAAGGGGCTATGTATCAGGGTGGTTGGTGATCTCCCCACTGGGAGGCACCCCCTTGGCAATAGGCTTCCCTCCCCTGGAGCGATATCTGGCTATTCCGTGTTTTGAGACTTGTAACTGAGACTCCACGGACCCTTCTTTTGCAGATTTAAATTTATAGGGGGCAATGCATCAGTGGAGACTCTTCAGTGAGTACTTTATCTGATTTTTTGTCGCTGGTCTCCCTGAGCTCAGCGATTGCTGTGTTTTGCTTGTCCAGACAACCCATTTCATATAGACTATTATAAAATTATCAGATAAAGGGAACCTGACGCTATATTTATATTATATATCATCAGCAACATGTATTACACCTTTATATAGCTTCCCCCCCCATTTATGGATGTCAGCAGTTTTATGTAAAATAGACTTTTATAAAATCTCCCGCACTATATGTAAATGACCCACAGGTAGTCATTTGGGTGCGCCCACAGTGCCCTTGGCTGTAATCACTCTCATTCAGGCTCTAATCATGCCTACTGCCTAATGATTGCCAGCCCAGAAACATCCAGACCTCAGCGCTTGTTGACATTGCATTGTGTCTGTGCTGTCAGTCAATAGGAAAAAAAACGAAAAAAAGCCTAGCCTCCAGATTAAAGGAGTTCTCTACCTGCACCCCTTTCCTGCAATGCTCAGGGAGCGAGTGGCTGAAAACAAAAACATTTACCCTCCTTCCCGGCTCTAGTGATGCTGTCTGCATTTCGCAGCTCCGGTCCCCAAGTGAATGGACGCTTCCAGGTTTGAGACGGGACTTGAGATGTGACATGGTAGGCCCACTTAGCTGTTCAGCGCCAGGTGGGACACCGCTACAGCAGCTGAAGTGCTAAGCAGGCCTGCCATGTCATGTTTCTAGTCCCATCTCAGACCAGGAAATGCCGAAAAAGGGGTCTCAGCCTAAGTACCCCTAAAGAAGCCGTTATGTAAGGGAACCCATGATATACCATGGGCCTGGGTGAGACCCCACTACCACATAAAAAGACACCAGTATTATGTATTGCACATGGTGGGTGGGGGATCTTGTACAGATTTTGCGCTAGGGCCCAGGAGTTTTAGGTTTTGCCTCTGTTTGACAGCAATGTTACATGACAGCATGTCTCTATGGATTGTACCACATCTAAAACATTATAAAGGAAGCATTTGTTCTCTGTAATGTTAATGTACTTAGTCGTAAACACAAGTATCGGTTTGAAATTTCTTAAAATTTTGCAGAAAGCTGCTGAAAATAGATTAAAAAATGAAAAAATGAAAAAAAAAATAAAACCAAAACAGGAAAAGAGCAGAAACTTTCATCACAAAATTACAGGAAACAAAATCTTCAGGCAAGATGAAACTTTGATTTTTATAACCTCCATGCTGCTGGAACAATCGGAGGCTTTCATGTGTAGGAGGTTTTTGCTGTTCAGAAGGAAATCCGACTGCCCTGAAATTGACTTATTGTGTGACTGTTTGTCCCTCAGAGCTGATTCACATAATAACCCAAATACAAAAGAGCTATACTGGTCCACAATAAGGCATATTTCATTTTAGAAGACCCAACAAATCCATACACATCACTGATTTAAAGGGGTTGTCCACTTTCCAATGAAAACTAATAAATGGCTATAAATGTGTGACTTAAAGGGGTAGTGCGGCGCTCAGCAATTATTCACAGAATAACACACATTACAAAGTTATATAACTTTGTAATGTATGTTATGTCTGTGAATCGCCCCCTTCCCGTGTCCCCCCACCCCCGCACGTGTACCCGGAAGTGTGGTGCGATATACATACCTGACGAGTGTCGACACCCGTCTTCTGTCGATGCAATCTTCGGGAGGCCGGCCGACTCGCTGCAGCCGTCCCGCATGCAGCGTCATCAGCTGCTCAGCCGCGATTGGCTGAGCATAACTGTGCTCAGCCAATCGCGGCTGAGCACAGTTATGACGCGGCAGAGGGGGGCCGGTAGGAGCGGGTCGGCCGGCCTCCTGAAGATGACGTCTTTGAAAAAGATGGCGGACGGGGTCGGTCGACACGGATCAGGTATGTATAGCGCACCACACTTCCAGGTACACGTGCGGGGGAGGGGGGACACGGGGAAGGGGGCCATTCACAGACATAACATACATTACAAAGTTGTATAACTTTGTAATGTATGTTATTCTGTGAAAAATTGCTGAGTTCCGCACTACCCCTTTAACCCCTTAGCGACCCATGACGTATCTGATACGTCATGGTGCCGCGCGGGGTGTTCAGAGAGGGGTCCCGCCGGGACCCTGCTCTTAACGGCGCTGATCCCGGCTGACTTGTGCAGCCGGGCAGTGCATCTGACAGCCGCACTTAGAGGCTTTCCTCCGTGCATCCCTGGTGTCTAGTGGGACGGATCTCCCCGGAGATCCGTTCTTCTGCCCGTGCCGGGCCTCAGTGTCGGAATGACGCTGATCCCGGCTCGGCAATAGATTGCTATGGCCTGCAGCAGGCCATAGTAATCTATGACCGATCTGATGGATCTTTGCTGTGTATATACACAGCATTGATCTCTATGAGAGATCAGTGCTGTCTATATACAAGTCCCCCAGGGGGGACTTCTAGTTACAGTAAAAATAAAAGTAAAAAAGTGTTTTTATTAATAAAAAATCCCCTCCCCTAATAAAAGTCCAAATCACCCCCCCTTTTCCCATTTTATAAATATAAATAAATAAATAAACAAATAAATAAACATATTTAGTATCGCCGCGCGCATAATCGCCCAAACTATTAATTAATCACATTACTGATCTCGCATGGTAAACGGCGTAAGCGCAAAAAAATTCCAAAGTGCAAAATTGCGCATTTTTGGTCGCATCAAATCCAGAAAAAATGTAATAAAAAGTGATCAAAAAGTCGTATATGCGCAATCAAGGTACCGATAGAAAGAACGCATCATGGCGCAAAAAATTACACCTCACACAGCCCCATAGACCAAAAGATAAAAGCGCTATAAGCCTGGGAATGGAGCGATTTTAAGAAACATATATCTGTTAACAATGGTTTGAATTTTTACAGGCCATCAGATACAAGAAAAGTTATACATGTTATATATTGTTGTAATCGTAACGACTTGAGGAACATGCATAACCAGTCAGTTTTACCATAGGGTGAACGGCGTAAATGCAAAACTCCCCGAAATCAAAACAAATTCCTTTTTTTTTCAATTTGACAGCGCAAATGATTTTTTTCCGGTTTTGCAGCATATGTTATGGAAAAATAATGCCTGTCATTGCAAAGTACAAAAGCCAGAATCAGGTAACCAGGAACACAATCAGAATAAACACTAGGTCAAGGGACACTAAGGAACTAAGGCTATATCGCAGGCAAGGAGGGAGGGGAATAGACAGGCTTACATGGGAGGTTAGGGCCTGGGACTCCAACCTCCTGCTCAAAACAAAAGCTGACTGGCAGCTGCATCTGCCAGTCAGCATCACAGTAATGTACAGCTGAATGCCCGGCCGGGGAGCAGTACGGCCCTGGCTGCAATGTGGTAGCTAAAGACACTGCCGGCACGCCACTAGAAACTGGCCGGGGCGATTACCAGGGAAACCATCAGCGCATCTGACAGGCAGGCCGTGCACTCCAGCAGTGTCGGGAGCTGAGCGCACAGCCCGGCTCGTGACATGACCTCAAAGCAATGCATTGAAGTCAATGGAATGAAGGCCGTCAAATGCACAGTGTATTAAATGATGGACGTTGTCTGTACGGACGTCAAAATAATGATCATGACAAATTTTTTCTGACGTCTTTCGCAGCTGACTTTATTTTTTAGTTTTTTACACACAGTTTTTCTTTTTTCCTTACTATTAAACTCAATGGACTTTTCAGTTAAAGACCCAAAGGCCAATTAGTGTACCCAAGCTAAAATAATGTACCAACAGCCGTCATTGTACTGACGGGTGGCTAAAAAGCCAGTAAACGGACAGGAAAAAACGTTGTGGGAATATAGCCATACTGTGTGTACCCTCTGGATGACTCCAGCAGCAGCCTAAGCACAATTACTGCTCATAAATGCAGGGCATGTATTTCCAGTTGTAACTGGTGCCTCAGACAGAGTTTTTGCAAATATGTGCCCTGTGGTTATGATTTAATGGAATCCTCTTAATCCACAAATATAAAAATTCCCATACTTTCAAACCTAAAATTCCATAAGAGAAGCGATTAGAGACCAGGCTTAAACTTGAATATAGGGGTGCGGTAAACAACCAATTATTGTCTTAGGTAACAGTAAGGGACACATTAATTCAGGGACCTGGGTACAGTTTTTATATTTTATGTAGTATATTAAAGGGGTAGTGCGGCGCTAAAAGATTATTCACAGAACAACACACATTACAAAGTTATACAACTTTGTAATGTATGTTATGTCTGTGAATCGCCCCCTTCCCGTGTCCCACCACCACCGCCCATGTAACCCGGAAGTGTGTGGTGCATTATACATTACCTGACCCGTGTCGAGGGCCGTCTGCCATTTTGTGCCAAACGTCATGTTCGGACGCACGGCCGAATCCCTGCCGCCGTCCCCCCCCACTTCCGGGTACACGGGCGGGGGTGGTGGGACACGGGAAGTGGGCGATTCACAGACATAACATACATTACAAAGTTGTATAACTTTGTAATGTGTGTTATTCTGTGAACAATTTTTTAGCGCCGCACTACCCGTTTAACTTGTCAGATGGGTTTTGTGATCTAAAACTATCATTTTTTTTTAACACTGTAACTGTAACTATGTACGTTTTTGTGCAGCATGCAACTAGTAAAGATTGGCCCTAACACACTTCTAGGCTATGTATGAGTTATTTGACCAAGAAGGAGAGTGATGGGATGCTGCGTTAGATGACATGGCCCCCACAATCGTCTTACCTAACGCAATTAACATAGTTCGGCCCTATTACACGGGACGATTATCGTGCGAAAAATCGTTAATGCGTTAAATAGAGATGAGCGAACCTCGTGCATGCTCGAGTCGATCCGAACCCGAACTTTCGGCATTTGATTAGCGGTGGCTGCTGAAGTTGGATAAAGCCCTAAGGCTATCTGGAAAACATGGATATAGTCATTGGCTGTATCCATGTTTTCCAGACAACCTTAGAGCTTTATCCAAGTTCAGCAGCCCCAGCTAATCAAATACCGAACGTTCGGGTTCGGATCGACACAAACCCGGTTCGCTCATCTCTAAATTTAAACGATAATCGTTCTATGTAATTGCAGGCAATGATCGAAAACTCGTTCATATGTTGTTGATTATTGATTTAGGTCTGAACCTAAAATTATCGTTAATCGTTCGCTAATTGTTCGCTGTAATTCCACATTCGTTCGCTCAAGTTCTGCATTTTTTCACTAATCATTCAGAGTAATTGCACATTGTTCATTGTTTTGCTGGGATCAAAAGGAGTAAACAATCATAGTAAGGATCGCAATAACGATCGTAACTACCGATTATCGTTCTGAGTAATATGGTGAATGATTTCAGGTTAAAGATAAACAATCTCGTCGCGATCGTTTATCGCTAGTCGTTAATCGTTAAAAATTGTTCCGTGTAATAGTACCCCTAGACTGCTGGGTGAAGGAAAAGCAACAAATAAGCACTTACCTCTAGGAACTTCTTTGAACAGGAGGCAGAGTCTGAAAGGGTGTGTTAACCTGGCCTAACATTTACTTTTACACAATGACCTCAGTAATTTAAAACTACATCTCATCTCTACAGGGTTTGATGCCCAGACATCTTTAGCTCCTTTTCTTTTTGCATTTTTTTAGTCCCAGAGAGGCATCAAAGGATTAAGTAGAAAAAAATTCCCCACCCCCCAATCAATCCACAATATTGCTTCAGACCTCAACCAGAACCCAAATATATACAGACTAGAGATGAACGAACCTTGAGCATGCTCGAGTCCATCCAAACCCGAGCGTTCAGCATTTGATTAGTGGTGGCTGCTGAAGTTGGATAAAGCTCTAAGGTTGTCTGGAAAAACATGGATACAGCCAATGACTATATCCATGTCTTAGGGCTTTATCCAACTTCAGCATGCTTGAGGTTCGCTCATCTCTAATACAGACATATTATAATCTGTCACTGTCTATGACCTTTTGCACATGTACTTAAGGGAAGTCTTCCTGTTAGATGTTGCCTTTAACCTTTAACTACTTGGACCTTTATTGGCCGGGGTGGGGTAGTACAGCTAGGGCTTCTTTTACACTGTCACACACTTTACAAAACGGTAAATGGACAGGAGTAGTTAGTAAATGAACTGCAGAGCTGCCTTGGAGCTCACAATCTAGTTGTCCAGGAATAGTTTGTGGTGCCATGTAAGATTCCAAGAGTACATTACTAGCCTCAGAGCGTTCCAAGATTTTTTCATTTGACTTAAGAAATGACTGAGAAATGTATGTGACACATCAATGTGAGTTATGCTGAAAAGACATGAGTGACCTGGTGCTGCAGGACTTTATTGACTATAGTATGGCTATGTGAGTATGAAACTTCACATTCCAGTCATAGCTGTGCAGGAGCTTGTGGCCTGGAATAGTGCTATCTCTGCCCTAAGCCACTTCCACCATTGAAATCAATTTAGAAATCACAAATACAGATCATATGGTTACAGAATTAAAATAAAAATAGAACACACCAGGGGCATGGGTAGGATTCATGGTGCAAAAATTGTACGGAGCCCGTGAATCCTGTAGGCCCCTCTCAATCCAATTTTGAAAACCATTTTATCTCACGGATATAATTAAATCTGGGATGAAGTGGATACTGGTTGTTTAGGGCCCTATTACACTGAGTGATAATCGGCCGCCAACTGCGCATAGCTATGTGTAATAGCAATGCGTGGCCAACAGGGAATGTGGAGAGGTAATGTATTAACTGTTTGGGCAAGGGCTGCATGAACATCGCTAACAATGTCCGTTCAGCCCTTGCTAAATGATTATCAGGCCGTGTAAAAGGCCCAGTCAGCGATTGCAAATCTAGCAGATCGGCACTCGTTTACTATATGCATCAGGCCTTTATTGGCCTGTGTAATATTACCCTTACACTGATTTCAACACCCAGTTGTCTGTGGAGCCAACCATCCTTCTTACCAACATAAAAGAAGCCGGCTTCCATGGGAGAGACAGAGGGTCTAATTTTTTTTAAGGCTGTATTGAAAATATTCCTTTAAGGACTGAGGCTCCTGACCAGAGAGGTAGCATAAGGTGTGGATGAAAAATGTCAGAACTAGCATTTGCATATGCAGTATGTGTCCCATTGTTTTAAGAGGAATATGTGGTAAAGGGCGTATTGTGAACTGTAATTTGTATTTTTTGTTTTCAGTTTCTTCCATAAAAAAGACATTGTGGAGGGACTAATCTATATAAAAAATATACTGTAAAAAAAGAAATGAATGAAATCCATAAATCCAAAAGGTAGAAGTCAACAGATGCTCATAGCTAGGTTTATAGGTGGAATCAGGAAGTTGGCAATAAGGGTGTATGGACTGACCCCCCCACGTGCATATCACCCAATATCTACTCCATTATTCCTCACTTCTCGCTGGACACATGAATTCACAAGTGAGATTTTGCATGCTAGCACTTTCACAGTAGACGTCTTACATTTTTATCACCAGCAAGTGATACTGTTTTCCAGGGTTTTTGTCAATTCTTCTGCACTACATTCCTCTGCGACTCTGAATATACAAACTGTGTTAGATTTCACTTGTAGGAGCTAATGAGATTAGTGTATAACGCAAACAATAGTCCCATCACTGGCCCCAGAAGCCTCCCTTGTACTTACTGACCCCTTGAATATGCAATAAAACAACTCCACAGCATGCACGAAAATTTTACTGTGATCGCTCATAAGGGGTGCTTGCAGTTAAAGAGCCAGTGTGGGACAGTTCAGAGGCCATTTTCAGAACTAGGAGGCCCGTACAACCACGGGTGCTGCAAGTAATGTCAGTTCAGGGGGCCCAGGCCGCTATGGCGGTAGTTCTGCCCTTGGCTGAACAAATGTTCCTTATTTAGACCCAGGGGCATAACTAGAAATGGCTGGGCCCCATAGCAAACTTTTGATTGGGCCCCCCGCCCCACCCCCTCTCGATCGACCACTATGCCATCAACACACTCAGCTCTACACAGGTTCTGTACACCATATAAATTACAGTACAGTTACATCAGGTGACTTACAGGAGACGTCTTCTCTGATCGGAGTTCTTCCCTTTTCATTTTCTTTTCCATCTGCCCAGGGCCGTTATGAGAACTTCTCCGAGCCACGAATCCACAGAATCTGCCAGACAGACATATTAGGCTCCACACTCTGTCACCATCCTCATCTCTACCAACTGCACATCTGTATTGGCCCCCCTTTTACACCCACATTTAGTGGGCAGGCCTGACTCTATGTGATCCCATTTTAGTATATGGGCCCTACTCTCTGTCGCCCCTCCTTATAGATAGCTTCCTTATGTTGCCCCCCCCCCCCCGCTGTCCCCCTATAGATGCCCCCCATGTTGTCCCCTTATAGATGGTCCCCCTATGTTGCCCCCCCTATAGGATGGCCCCCCTCTTCCCCAATATTGTCCCCTTATAGATGGCCCCCTTTCCCCCTTATTGTCCCCTTATAGATGTCCCCTCTCCCTCAATGTTGTACGTTTATATCCCCATCTCCCCCTATGTTGTCCCCTCTCCCCCTATGTTCTCCCCTTATAGATGGCCTGCTCTCCCCCCTATGGTGTCCCCCCCCCCTTATAGATGGCACCCCCCTCCCCCCCCCCTTCTTATAGATGTTCCCCCTCCCCCCCTCCCTTATAGATGGTCCCCCTCTCCCCCCTCCCTTATAGATGCCCTCCTATCCCCCCCTTCCTTATAGATGCCCCCCCTCCTCCCCCCTTCCTTATAGATGCCCCCTTCTCTTCTAGATGCCCCCTTCTCTTCTCCCCCATTCCTTATAGATGCCCCCTTCTCTTCTCCCCCCCTTCCTTATAGATGCCCCCTTCTCTTCCCCCCCCCTTCCTTATAGATGCCCCCTTCTCGTCCCCCCCCTTCCTTATAGATGCCCCTTCTCTTCTCCCCCCCTTCCTTATAGATGCCCCCTTCTCCCCCCCTTCCTTATAGATGCCCCCTTCTCTTCTCCCCCCCTTCCTTATAGATGCCCCCTTCTCTTCTCCTCCCCTTCCTTATAGATGCCCCCTTCTCCCCCCCCCTTCCTTATAGATGCCCCCTTCTCTTCTCCCCCCCTTCCTTATAGATGCCCCCCTTCTCCCCCCTTCCTTATAGATGCCCCCTTCTCTTCTCCCCCCCCTTCCTTATAGATGCCCCCTTCTCTTCTCCCCCCTTCCTTATAGATGCCCCCTTCTCCCCCCCCTTCCTTATAGATGCCCCCTTCTCCCCCCCCTTCCTTATAGATGCCCCCTTCTCCCCCCCCCTTCCTTATAGATGCCCCCTCCCCCCCCCCCCCCTTCTCCCCCCCTTCCTTATAGATCCCCCCTTCTCCCCCCCCCCCTTCCTTATAGATGCCCCTTCTCCCCCCCCCCTTCCTTATAGATGCCCCCTTCTCCCCCCCCCCCCGTCCGAGGAAAGCAAGTTTAAAAGAAAGAAAAAAACTCACCTAACAACACGCTCCCCCGTCAAGCCTTTTTCCTGTCACCCCGTCTGATGCGCGGCTGTCGTCTGATGCCGCGTCCTAGCCCCGGCAGCGCGCGTATCATAGAGTTCTGTGTGGGCCTGTGGCCGCGACTTCCGACACACGTCTCTGTGCCGGAAGTCGCGGCCGCAGCACAAGCCCACACAGAACTCTATGATACGCGCGCTGCCGGGGCTAGGACGCGGCATCAGACGGCAGCCGCGCATCAGACGGGGTGACAGGAGCGCTGTGGACCGGTCTCGTGCTCCTCCTGGCCCAGTGACTCCTTTTCCCTATGGTTGGGGAAAGGAGTCTCCAGGTCGGGAGGAGCACGGGACCGGCCCCCGGCTACAGCACCCGGGAGGCATGCTCAGCCGCCGGGTGCTGCAGGATATGTAAGCTCCAGGGGCCCGCTTTGTGTTTTTTACAAGAACAGACCAGCATGGGGATACCAGTGCAGCGGTCCTTTCTTTAAACGAGCGCTGATTCATGCGCACGGCGCTGGTCTCTTCCCGCTCACTGGCCCAGCATAAAGCCCTGTGTGACCATCTCCCCTCTCTTCTGTGATTCTAATAGAGACGCATTACAGAGGGGAAGGGGTTTCGTCAAACTGGGGTCTGGCGGGCCCCAGTGCTTCATGCCGAGCCGTGCTCAGTAATAGAAAGGAACCATGTGCGCGCACCGGGCGGCAGTTCAAAAAAAGATCCGCTGCACCATCATCCCTGCACCGGTGAATGCAACATGCAAAAAACATGCAAAAAACACAAAGCATTGTACCTACATTTACCTACATTGGCCCACATTTACTAAAACTGTATAAGTGCAAACTTAGACTTGACAATCTTTAAATGTGTCATATGTATCAGCCTGTTTGATAAATCTGTCGCACTTAAAGACTGTCTAGTTTTTTGGCAAAAAGTTTACACCATCTGCTGGAAGTCCACCAGAATTTTTAGCCAGATTCAGGTGCATTTTTGCTGCAAAATAGACCACACCCCATTTGTGCACAAATTCTGCCCCTTTTTCGTACTCGGAAAAGTGTCTGAAAGTAGTGGAAAAGTGTCTGAAATGCATAATAAATGCACTGCACTTTTTCAGCCAAAATTCTGGTGGAGACACATTAGTGAATCTGGGCCTTTGATTTCAATGTGCTTTTTCAATTATTCACAATTTTTTTAGCGGATCTGTAAATAGGGAGTGATCTGTGCCGCAAAAATAAAGGACACGTTGTAGCACGGACCCGCAATTGCAGCAACGGTCAATGCCTGTAATGTAGTGGTCCATGAATTTGGTCAAATGGTATGTCAAGAACATCTTTTTTTTCTATAGCAGTTTCCCAATTGGCTTTTGCAGTGTGATGTTGCGCTTTTCTGTTTTTGTGTCTGCACATTGTCAATCGGGACACGTGGAGCCAAAAATCACACCCTCATACATCAGCAACATTGTGCAACTATTGGTGACTACTTGCTGGTTTATGCCATATGTGTAGAACACAGTGTGGGAACATGGCCTAAAGGGACCCAAACCTGGAGATGCCGATGTCTGAGAAAAAGGGACATGGTCAATAGAAATTACTTAATATTTTAATGTCCCAGATCTATGGTGCCATAAAATAAATGCCATTTTGCTCCATAGTCATCGACTCTTAATTTCATGCATCTTATTGTCCTACTGCTAAACTTTACCTATTGAGCGTCTCTATGTGTCTCGTCTAGATCCTTCAGGTACAATTATCCTTCCTTGCATCATTCTCCTAATATGTGGGATTGTGGTAAGCAGTGGGGAAAGAACATACGCCCCACTCTCTCCCCCAATGGGAGGGCACATTACATCCCGCGTCTACGTGGGGGGCATAAGTACATTCCTGGCTTTGCTGAGTCTGCTCATGGCCTATTCATGTGGAAGGTCCTTCCACCTCACTGCACAGTGCGCCTGTGATATTCCACTGTGCAAACTGGTGATGAGCTGCAGTGGAACTGGACAACCCATGTAGTTCTCACTATTTTACAAAATGCATAGGGGGAGATTTACAATGCTTTACTTTGCACTTAGGAACAAGCGTCATTTTTGTTTTATTCATCTGGCACCCAGGTGGGTATAAATGTGTGAAATGGGGACATGTACCACACCATGTGCCAGACCCTTTTGGTTCTTGATCCCCTTCTAAAACTAAGGTTCCTCTCTCCAAATTGCTTAGTTTGGTGGGGCGCCTAGAACTAGGAAGAGTTCAAATTGTTCCAATGTGCTCTCGGGAACTTTCAGGATTTTTTGTACCCCTCTCTAGATTCACACTTCCATGCAATCCTGTCTCTAAGCTCTACAGGCAGCTCTTTCCTCCTCATGGCTTGGATGCTGCTGTGATATACATTATCAATTATACCTTACACTTAAATTGCGGAGTAAAACTTTTTGTTTTATTTTACATGACATTTGCTTAGTGGTGAAGTCACTCCTACATGCATAAGGCTGGATATAAATGTATATTTGATCTAAACTAAAGGCCATAAATACAAAATGGCTGCTATGGAAACCATGCCCCCAGTTCCCCCCCAATTGTCACGCAATGTTGCCAGGATTATCGGCAATATCGCACAGCTATTGAGGAGAGAATCCCTAGCCTGAGACAGAACATGGAGATACGGCGGGAGCAGTCTGTTGACGTGTGACTAATTTACAATGAGTCACCATTGTACTGCATGTAAACATTACAGCTGACATACAGGACAATGTAGGGATCCAGCTGCGTAATGGTTATAGCTAAGGGAAAAGGTAAATGGCTTGATGTAGTATGTAGTTGTATGCACAGTGCAGGCATGTAATGATCTCAGGCATCTAACAGCTGAATCCAAAGTCACTTGATGCCAGTATATATCACTAAAGCATGAGGAATTAGAGAACATTCCCACTGTAAAACTATTTGATCATTCTCCCCCATAATCCTCCACTTAAAGGGTATGTTCGCACACATTTTAGTTTAATTGCAGTAAAGGCCCTATGACACAAAGCGATTATCGACCATAATGGCCAGTAATCGTTTTGTGAAATAAAGGGCAAGGATCAGCCGACATGCACAATGTTAGCTGATCGTTGTCTTTCAACATGTTGAAAGACTAACGACTAGAATAGCAACGATCTGCTGTAACAGGAGCGGCGGCAGCAGGCCGCCGATATCTCCTATGGGCTCCCCAGACGATCCTGCAGCTCCCTGCGGCACCCCCACACTTACTTGCTGTGGGTGTGTATAATAGCGCCGGGGAACGAGGAGAAAGTAAAAGCCGACCTGACAGGGGCTTAACGCAATGAAAGGCGGCTGGGGGCATTTAAATGGTTATTGCAATGAAGTGATGCAGTAACACAATGAAATGATGCAGCAATGCATTGAAATGATCAAGTACTGCAACATAGTGTAAATTGCAGCATGCCCAGTGTATGGTGTTTGTTTGTTTTTTTATAACTAATTTCCTATGCAGTGCATTATCACATGACGCCTGTGGCCACAGTAACATACACACATAAGAGCCAGTAATAGATAATCCTGGCTAACACTAAGATGAGGAGTTATCCGGAGTCACCTGCACCGGAGCAAACACAATCTGCAATCACAACATGATAGCTGCGTAATGGAAACTACTGGCTTCTGGACCCTTAACTCATTAACTGCCAGGCCAGAGTCACATATTTGGAGGTGTTTTTACCTGCATTTTTCATGGTGATGTTAACTAAAAGTCAATAAAGGCAGGGGCGTAACTAGAAATGGCTGGGCCCCATAGAAAACCTTTGATTGGGGCCCCCCCCTACCCCAAATCCACCCCCACCCCTGACCGACCACTACGCCATCAACACACCCAGATCTACACAGGTTCTGTACTCCATATAAATTACAGTGCAGTTACATCAGGTGACTCACAGGGGACGTCTTCTCTGATCGGAGTTCTTCCCTTTCATCATCTTCTCCATCTGTCCTGGGCCGTTATGAGAACTTCTCGAAACCACGAATCCACAGAATCTGCCAGACAGACATATTAGGCTCCTCACACTGACACCATCCTCATCTGTATACAAACTGCACATCTGTAATGGCCCCTTTGTACCCTCTTTCAGTGAGTAGCCCTGACTCCTTGTATAGGAACATATATATATATATATATATATATATATATATATATATATATATATATATATATATATAGTATATGCCCCCCTCTGTGTAGACAGCTTATAGATTGCCCCTTGTTCAGTGCTCCGTATAGATGGCCCCATGTGCATCACCTATATCAGGGGTAGGGAACCTCGACTCTCCAGCTGTTGCAAAACTACAACTCCCATCATGCCTGGACAGCTAAAGCTGTAGTTTTGCAACAGCTGGAGAGCCGAGATTACTTCTGTGTAGTCCTCTTAGAGATGACCCTGTATGTTGTCCACTCCCCCATATAGCCCCCTTATGTTGTCCAGCCCCCATAAAGCCCCCTTATGATGTCCAGCCCCCCCCCTGTATAGCTCCCAGTGTTGTCCATCCCCATCCCACATAGCCCCCAGTATTATGCATCCCCAGCCCCCATATAGCCCCCAGTATTGTGCATCCCCATCCCCCATATAGCCCCTAGTATTGTGCATCCCCCCACATAGCCCCCAGTATTGTGCATCCCCAGCCCCCATATAGCCCCCAGTATTGTGCATCCCCAGCCCCCACATAGCCCCCAGTATTGTGCATCCCCAGCCCCCACATAGCCCCCAGTATTGTGCATCCCCAGCCCCCACATAGCCCCCAGTATTGTGCATCCCCAGCCCCCACATAGCCCCCAGTATTGTCCATCCCCAGCCCCCATATAGCCCCCAGTATTGTGCATCCCCAGCCCCCACATAGCCCCCAGTATTGTGCATCCCCAGCCCCCACATAGCCCCCAGTATTGTGCATCCCCAGCCCCCACATAGCCCCCAGTATTGTGCATCCCCAGCCCCCATATAGCCCCCAGTGTTGTGCATCCCCAGCCCCCACATAGCCCCCAGTATTGTGCATCCCCAGCCCCCACATAGCCCCCAGTATTGTGCATCCCCATCCCCACATAGCCCCCAGTATTGTGCATCCCCTTCCCCACATAGCCCCCAGTATTGTGCATCCCCAGCCCCCATATAGCCCCCAGTATTGTGCATCCCCAGCCCCCACATAGCCCCCAGTATTGTGCATCCCCTTCCCCACATAGCCCCCAGTATTGTGCATCCCCTTCCCCACATAGCCCCCAGTATTGTGCATCCCCAGCCCCCATATAGCCCCCAGTATTGTGCATCCCCAGCCCCCATATAGCCCCCAGTATTGTGCATCCCCAGCCCCCATATAGCCCCCAGTATTGTGCATCCCCAGCCCCCATATAGCCCCCAGTATTGTGCATCCCCCATATATATACAGCCCCCCGTGTTCCCCTCTGATAAAAATAAACAAAATACAACTCACCTAACCACACGCTCCCCCGTCGGTCGCCAGTCTCCTCTTCTCTCTTCCTCCGACCAATAAGCCGCTCCCTGCTGAAGTCCCAGGCAGCGCCATCACTGAGCTCAGGCTGCGCCCCGGTGGCTGGGACTTCCTGTACAGGGAACGCAAACCGGAAGTCCCAGCCGCCGCGGCGCTCAATGATGGCGCTGCCCGGGACTTCGGCATGGAGCTGCACATCGGGCGGGGGCCGGGCGGAAACTCTTGTGATCGCAAGCAAAACGCTGCTTGCGGTCACAAGAGTGATTGACAGCGCGGGAAGCCTATGGTTTCTCGCGCTGTCAATCACGACACTTAACACCCGGGAGGCCCGCTCGGCCCCCGGGTGCTTCAGACAGTCAGCTCTGGGGGGCCCAGGCCACGGGCCCCCTGGTGCCAGGGGCCCCGTAGCGGCCGCTACGGCTGCTACGGCGGTAGGTCCGCCCCTGAATAAAGGGATAAAATGCCCTACAAAGATTTTTTATATGCCATTTTTCTTAACTTTGGGGGCGTTTTATTGTATCACCTAATGACAACAGATGGATATATTAGGCAGCTAGTGAACAGTCCGTTTTTTGATATGTTGAAAGGCAGAAAAATAAGCAAAAGTTCACACTGAGGAACAGGCAAAAAATTTCAAGCAGAATCTGTGCTTAAAGGGGTATTCCCCCCATGAGCTTAAAAAAAAAAAAAAAAAAAAAAAAAAATGCTCCCAAACCTAGCTGGTCTTACTCACCAAGTCCCCCTGAGTATGTTGAGCCGTCTCCCATCTTTCTAGCTGCTTCCGTTCCATAGTTACATGTTTTCTAAAAAGCTGATCTATATTCAACACGGCGCCGGCCAAAAAAATACATCTCCCATCATGCAATGCTTATGCCTGATTGGTCCATGATGTAGCAGAGATGATATCCATAAGATATAGCAGATTTGAGGTGAGGCAGCGGAGTAGCAGAGGTGAGGTAGCAGGGTTGGGGCAGCGGAGTAGCAGAGGTGAGGTAGCGGAGTAGCAGAGTTGGGGCAGCAGAACAGCAGAGTTGAGGAAGCAGAGCTGGGGCAGCGGAGTAGCAGAGTTGGGGCAGCAAGGTAGCGGAGTTGAGGTAGCTGAGTTGGGGCAGCGGAGTTGGGGCAGCGGAACAGCAGAGGTGAGTCGAGGGGGTCGCGGGTAAGCATGGGGGGTTATGGGGCGGCACTGTCAAGGGGGGGGGTTGACAGCCGCATGTGAACGGGGGGTTGGGCGGGCCGCACTGTGCACTGGACGGGGGTATTGGGGGAAGCTCACCTGCGCACTGTGTGCCCCCCCACCCCCCCAGAGCACTGGTCCCCCCTGACTGTCCCCCTAGCCCCGTCACTTACCCATGGCCGTCACCAGTACCCCCTCCACGGCGCTCACCCGCGGCACCCGACCATCCCTCTGCCACGCTCTCACCCAAGGCAGCTGCAACACATTGATGAGGATGGCTGCTGTTAGAAAGGGAGACAGCGAGCAGTGCAGCTGTCACTGTCTCCCTCTCAGTCAGTCATCCCCATCACCCACACTGTGTGCCCCCCCAGACCCAGAGCACTGTTGCCGCCACCAGTACCCCCCACCGGCCCTCACCCGCGGCACCCGAATCCCCCACCAACATGAGCCTGCTGCTGCAATCGTCGGTGATTGGGATGGTCGGGTGAGCGCCGTGGAGGGGGTACTGGTGACGGCCATGGGTGATGGGGCGGGGGGGACAGTCAGGGGGGAACAGTGCTCTGTGGCTTCCGCGGGTGACAGCGGGGTCGGTCCCTCTCTCACAGCAGCGTGAGAGTGTGTGTGTGTGGGGGTGGCCGGTTCGGGTGCTGCGGGTGAGCGACGGTGCGGGGGTCACAGTCAGGGGGAAACAGTGCTCCGGGGCTGGGGGCACGCGGTTCGGGTGACGGGGTTGGCTGCTGTGAGAGGGAGACAGTGACAGCTGCACTGGTCACACTCTCCCTCTCTAACAGCAGCCATCCCCGTCAGTGTCCTCCCTCACTTCAGTGTGCTGGGTTAGAAGCCTAGCCCGGCCCATTGAAGAGGAGAAGGACACTTGATGCCATCTCGGAGGGTGCGGGCCAGGAGCAGGGAGCAGTGTCGGGTTGAACAACAGCCAACTTGTGATGACTAGATGACTGGATCAGAGTGTGGTGACCCAGAGGGTGCTAGATGGAACTCGCAAGGACAGGTGTTGCAGTACCGCTGTGGCACTTGTCACCGGGCTCGGAGTGCCCTCCCTTGATCTGAATACATGTTGGAGATCAACATGAGCGATATTAGGTATTTTTATATGTATAATATTGAATGAGACCTAATATCAAGAAAGGTCACAGGATGGACAAAATCTGGCTGAGACATTGGCTGTTTGGAATAGCAGTACAATGGACAATAGGCATTCATCAAGCTTATGCAAGAACACCCTAGGTGCTTGCTATCATCAGACCACTACAATGGACAATAAGAGATTGTATGCAAGATCACCGAGGTGTATGTTATCATCAGCAAGCACATGCCAATTCACATACAATGGACAGTTGGATAATCAACAAGGTATATGTGGGGCCAGATCGTTTGCCTTGGATTTGGATCATAAACTCAGCCCTGGTTGTGCACTTCAGAAGACTCAAGGAGTGTGATGTCCTCTTATCTGTGTGGAGGGCAATTGGAGTGGCCAACTGATATATATCCTGGGTTAACAGAGGCTGCCTCAGGCCCAGTGAGTTATCCATAATACAAGGATGCCACCCGCAGGAGGGCTTTTTATTTTCTATGGCCGGGAAGGGGTGGATGAAGGCAACAACGTCCACTTACCTCCCCGGTTCCAGTGCCAGGACCCATATCATGCTGCTCCTCTCTGCAGTGCCTAGCTTCTTCCTGGTCTGTGACGTGGTGTTTCCAGCCTGCCCAGCCATTTAGCGACTGCAGCGCGATCCCGCCTCTGCTGATGAATGGCTGAGCGGGCTGGAAACGTCATGTCTCAAGTCGCAGTAAAGTAACTCAACAGCACGATGTAAAAAATAGCGTGTGGGTGCGTGCCTCACCAAACCGGACCAGGCTGGCAGCAGAAAATTCAAATAGGCAATGGAGACAGCACTTCCAAAAAATCTTCAGTTAATTACACACCAGTGATGCATAACTTTGGTCACATACATACATTTAACCCATAACATTGTTTCTTTCAACTGTGCCCGACATATATATTATGAGCAACATACTAATAGGACACTGGCCCTATTACATAAGGGGGGTCAGGGAATATATCAGTAATAGGACACTGGCCCTATTAGATAAGGGTGGTCAGGGAATATATCAGTAATAGGACACTGGCCCTATTACATAAGGGTGGTCGGGGAAAAGTTGTCGGTCACTATTTGGCAGTTTGTTTCTGAGCTGGAAGAGTCCATTGTGTGGGGGGAGATCTGTGCTGTTCTCTTCCTGGATGCTGGATGACTGTATATGAGCAGCAGTGTAATATGAAGATATCCTGTGTAATATAGAGGATGAGGAGAAGACATAAGTAGTGTAGCAGTAACCTCTGTCCTCAGTGTGGTGTTTTCTCTCTGGGAGAAGATTGTGTGTTTTTCTTCAGTGTTCTATGGCTGCAGTAGGCTGTGTGTGTGCTATGACTGTAGCAGGCTGTGTGTTTGCTATGGCTGCAGCAGGCTGTGTGTGTAGGCTATGGCTGCAGCAGGCTGTGTGTGTGTGTGTGAGCTATGGCTGCAGCAGGCTGTGTGTATGCATACCTCCCAACTGTCCCGGATCCGGCAGGACAGTCCCGGTTTTGGGGTGATGTCCCGCCGTCCCGGGACGGCCCCCATGTGTCCCGCTATCCCCTACCCTGGCCAGGCCCAGGCGTAGCGGCCCTTTTACTGTGAGCGACACCGACTGGCCAGACGTATGCCGCTCCCGACGCTGAGGAGGCCATGCACAGGCTTCTGGTGCAGGCTTCCTCTTCCAGCCCCGCACTCCTCTCCTGCTTGGCACAGATGATGTCACATCCGGTGCCAAGAAGGAGAGAAGAGTGCAGGCGCCGTGGAGCTGGAAGAGGAAGCCCATAGTTGCCAGGAGTCCCGGGTATGATCCGGTAAGCCCTGCCCCCAACGCGGTAAGCCCGCCCCTGGTGCCCACCGCGGGGCTAACTAACCAGCAGAGTACACAGGGCCAGAGGAGGAGAGGCGCTATAGACAACTGGAAATATGGTAAGTATAATGGTTCAGTCAGCTTACTTACCATGTTTCCAGTTGTCCATGGCGTCTCTCCTCCTCTGGCCCTGTGTACTCTGCTGGTTAGTTAGCCCCGCGGTGGGCGCTGGGCTTAACACGGTGGGGGCGGGGCTTACCGGGTCATACCCAGGACTCTTGGCAACTATGGTAGCCAGCACCAGCAGCTCCACGAGATTGGGTACTAAGGGGGTACTAAGGGGCATACTAAGGGGGTACTAAAGGGCATACTAAGGGGCATACTAAGGGGCATACTAAGGGGCATACTAAGGGGGTACTAAAGGGCATAATAAGGGGCATACTAAGGGGGTACTAAAGTTATACTAAGGGGTACGGCATATTAAGGGGGTACTAAAGGGCATACTAAGGGGGTACTAAAGGGCATACTAAGGGGGTACTAAAGGGCATACTAAGAAGGTACTATGGGGGTACTAAAGGGCATACTAAGGGGGGTACTAAAGGGCATACTATGGGGGTACTAAAGGGCATACTGAGGAGGTACTAAGGGGCATACTAAGGGAGTACTAAGGGGAATACAACATAGGGGCATGGTATATACCATGTGGGGGCTAAAAAGGAGGGGTTATATTATGTGGGGGCTACAAAGGGGGCTATACTATGTGCTTTTGGGGGGCTCCTGCACAGGAATGGGTCCTATACTATATAGGGGCTGCTACGGGGGAGGGCTATACTCTATGGGGACGGCTGCACAGGGGGAGGAGAAAGATGGCAAGAAGCACAAAATTGAAGCAGAGAAGACGTCCCCTGTGAGTCAATGAATACCTGCAATACAATCACCTATCTGCAGAGACAGGTGATGCGGTTATGAGGGGCGTGGCTACGGGGGGGGGGCGTCCCACATTGCCGTGACTGTCCCTCTTTCCTCCGCGCAAAAGTTGGGAGGTATGTGTATGTGTGCTATGGCTGCAGCAAGCTGTGTGTGTGTGCACACTATGGCTGCAGCAGGCTGTGTGTATGTGTGCTATGGCCGCTGCAAGCCGAGTGTGTGTGTGGTGTGCGCTATAGCTGCAGCAAGCTGTGTGTGTGTGTGTGTGGTGTGTGCGATGGCTGCAGCAGGCTGTGTGTGTGCTATGACTACAGCAGGCTGTGTGTGTGTGCTATGGCTGCAGCAGGCTATGTGTGTGTGTGTGCGTGCTATGGCTGCAGCAGGTTGTGTGTGTGTGTGCTATCGCTGCAGCAAGCTGTGTGCTAGTGCTATAGCTGCAGCAGGCTGTGTGGGTGTGTGTGTATGCTATGGCTGCAGCAGGCTGTGTGTGTGTGCTATTGCGTGCCCTTCTATATCACTGTGTGACCTCTATGTCACTATGTGTGGCCCCTCTCTATATCACTATGTGTGACCCCTCTATATCACTATGTGTGACCCCTCTATATCACTATATGAGACCCCTCTCTATATCACTATGTGTGACCTCTCTATATCACTATATGTGACCCCCCTCTATATCACTATGTGTGACCCCCCTCTATATCACTATGGCTGACTTCTATATTACAGGTATCTGGCATTGTTAGCAGTGTTTCTGTGTGTATGGTGAATATTTAGTTAGAAACATAGAAGATTGTCAGCAGGTAAAGACCACCTGCTCCATCTAGTCTAGTTCTGAGTTGTTCAGGACATGGAGGCTGGAGACTGGCTGCATCCACTGCACACACAGGAGAAGCTGCTTTATATCTTTCCTTATTCCCTCAGAAATCGACCCAGGATCATGTAGGACATTAGGGAGAAGCTGCTGAGCCAGTGTGATAAATAACTCCCCTGGTATATGACCGGCCATTTATGAAGGTGCAGGAGTCTGAGTCGGGAGTCTGAGTGGGTCCTGATAAAATTCAGGAGTTGGAGTCGGAGCTGCGGCTTACCGACTTCACAGCCCTGGTTTACAGTTTGTTCCTGGCTTTGGCTGCAAAAACCTGTCAGATATTTGTCACATAATCTGTGTGTGTAAAGGGACCCTTATGTTGTGTTTACACAGACAGATTTATCTGACAGATTTTTGAAGCCAAAGCCAGGAATGGATTTGAATAGAGGAGAAATCTCAGTCTTTCCTTTATGACCTGTTATCTGTTTATAGTCTGTTCCTGACTTTGGCTTTAAAAACCTGTCAGATAATCTGTGTGTTGTAATTTACTGCTGGAGGTCTCTTACCTTCCTCCCGGCAGTCAGCTCGGCGATCCATGTATAGAGTCTGCCACAGGCAGCTTCTATGCCTTGGTCGCAGATAACACTGATCAATGCTATGATATGGCATAGCAATGATCAATGTAAGCAATGTAATGTAAAAATGTCAAAGTTCCCTTGTGTGTAAAATTAAAAATTTAAAAAGGTTTTAAAAATCATGCCATAAAAGTTTACATAACCCCCCTTTCCCACTTTATAAAAAAAATATAAGAATAAATAAACGTGTTATATACCGTAGCGTGTGTAATTATCCGATTTATTAAAATAAAACAATATTGTTCCCGCACAGTGAATGGTGTAAACAAAAAGCAGTAAAAAAAAAAAAGCAAGATTGATTTTTATTACATTTTATATAAAAACAATTAATAGAAAGTGTTCAATACATCCGATTTACACAATTATGGTACTAAAAAAACTATAGATTATGGCCTAAAAAATGATGCCCCATGCATAGGTAAAATTTAATTTTTTTAACCATTCCTAATTGCAAAAAAAAAAGTTTTACTGTTAAAAAAACTGTAAAACATTAGAAAATCTATATAAACATGCATATTGCTTTATTCAGACTCACCTATAGAATAATGTTATCATGTTGGTTTTACCATAAAGTGCATTACGTAAACATGGAACCCCCCAAAATTTGCGCAGTTGTATCCCCCCCCCCCAATTTCACCACATAAATGATATTTTGGGGGTTTTGTGATTCATTTTATGGCAGATAGAATGGCAGCATTAGAAAGTACACCTGTTCCTTAAACAAAAAACAAGCCCTCGCATACCCCTGTAAATGGAAAACATTATAGCTCGTAGAAGACAATGAGGAAAAAATAAAAATGCAAAACTAAAAATTGGTGCCTGTCCTCAAGGGGTTAATGTCCTTAGTTCATTATATTTCCCAATAGCTCATTTAAGCAAATTTTAATTCCCCTGCTTGTTTGACCGACCCACCCCATTCAGCATAGCCACTTTAATAAATAGACCAAATTAGCGTCATTGCATGTATGGAATCCTTTCATGGGTAGTTGACACCTTAAGCGGGGTGATATACCTCACCTCTTTTGATTATACTGGTACAGTGTTGGCACTGCATTGATGCAAATGTATCCTTACGTGAAAGTCTGTCTGCTGACCTCTTTTCTTCTTAATATCACTTCTGATAAATTTGTTGGCTAATGACTTATTTTTCCTATAGCCAAAAACAGGTCTTTCTTCTTTAGGGTCACATTTAAGTAATTCCCCAGGTTTCAATACTGACTGTCTAATTACCTAGAATGTCTGTCATCTGTCTCTTCCCTGTGTGCAGACTCCAGACAGAACTCAATGGATGTAGACGACCGATGTGACAATGTGGTGCGGCGGTAAATAATGGAGTGCTGCGTTCTATGGGACATGGAGTTAACCCTTATAAAGCTCTAATTGTAGCATAGCCACTAATCACTCCCAGGACCCTTCTGAATGAGAACCAGAATGATTTTTGCTTTGTTTACTGAAATGTAATCTAACATACAAGGGTCTGAGAACAGGAAAGAATGTAAATGTAGTGGCTGAGTCATCTGCTGTGCGTCACCCTATTATAGGATTGGACACGCCTGAGATTTTATAAGTCTGTTCCTTTCTCTTCCAGGGCTGCAGTGTAACGTCTCAGACAAGACAATGATGCAACACTGGCGGGGAGATTACACTAGACAAAATCTGGAGGAATCAATGGCATAACCTGAAATATGCTGCCCCCTGTAGGATATTATAGGAATTGGACCCAGCATGGGCCATATAAAGAAAGGGGCTTATTCACATGTGTATCAGGAGCACAGGTGGCCGCAGTGGTGCACATGTAGAATTAAACAAACAAACTAAAAAAAAGACCAAAGCTCCCCAATCCAAAAAGAAGATATACCCCAGCAGTATATACTTATACTTGTCATATATAAGATGTATTTTGGCTAATTTTCAGCATTTTCCATTACCACCCACTTTCCCAAATGTTGTTTAAACATATTTGGAGCATTTCTTTTCAGATACACTCTACTTTCTGCCACTTTGTCTCTTGTTATCACTGTTATCTGACCTTCTGCTCTGGTCTCTGGCTTGGCACTGACCTAACCTTTACCCTTTGGCTACTGTAATACAGTTATGACCAACATGAGATTATCCTGGTATTCTGCAGAAAATAACATACGTCAGTGAGTGTGTAAAAGGTAAAGAAGACTCCTAATAAAGCTGCACCAACCAGATCATGATAGATAGGGTCCACTGCTAGTGATGAGCGAACTCGCCGAACGTTCAGCAAGTTTGCGCAAAACTACCCACTACCTGTCCCAGTAATATACCAGCTGCCGCAAGTGTTGTCACTCAGCTCACTTATGGGGGGCTAAGACAATAAAGATGGCCTTCCTGCCACATGATATTTATATTGGATCACAAGCAAAATTGTAGGCAACAAAGGGCTCTCCCATCAGTATATTCCCATAAGTGTGATGGAGCTGACACCCTGGTAATTCAGGGTCATATCCTGATTCCATTGTTATGTAACACAGTTAGGTTCCTGAGTTTTAGCTTTGCTGAAACGGCACAAATGACTTTCCTGCTGAATGAATTCATTAAAGAACAAGAGCACAGGCCAGTCCATCCATAAAAAATCAGTGACTACAAATATGGTGTCAACCGTGAAATCTGCAGACAGGGATGAAACAATAATCTGTGTCAAGCCCATCATTAATATTACAGAGGTCAAGGGGCCAAAGAGGCTGAGCTTGGGTGACGGAGAGTGACAGACTAGACAATATAAGGTAAATTAATATCACAGAACAGATTTAATAAAATCAGTGTCTTATGAGCCTCTACATGCATCCAGGCATATAGCAGGCTGTGTGCCAGCAGTGACATTTCTACTAACATATATACCTGATTACAGCCGTAAATTGTAGTACATTTGGCAAGGGGGAGGCCACCCCCCTTTGTGCCATGTCATACTTGGTGACCTCGCAAAAAAGTACAAATTTTGCACAACTGCATTGTCTGTATAGAAGACTTTAGACTTGTTGCTTTGAGTCGGTGCATGGCACATTCTTAATAAATCTGGGCCACTGTTTTATGTCATAAAGGGAACCCCTAAATGTTCAGAGAGATGCATGGCCGATAACAATGATTCTACCACCTGCACAAAAGATCAAATCAGCCGATGAGTGGGTGTTTCCTCGCATGTCGGCCGATCGCTGACCCTATTATAGTGCGTTTACACAAAACGATAATTGGCCCGATCGTACGATTAACGATGTCGGAGTAACAGGGTTTTTTTCATAACGATCAGTGTTTAGACGGAACAATACATCGTACGAAAAATTTGTTTTCTGCGATCGCTTAAGCCTATCTCACACATTGGTTAAATTGGCGAACGACTGTTTACACGGAACGATCTGCGATTGTGAACGACGATTTTTGTGAATGACGAACGTTGATTTGAGAACATGTTGAAAGATCAAAATGAACGATTTCTCGTTCGTCGTTTGCTGCGTTTACACGTACGATTATCGTTCGAATTCGATCATTATCGCGCAAATTCGCACGACAATCGTTACTTGTAAACGCACCATAACACAAGCCGATTATCAGTAGGACGAGAGTTCTTAGGAAGGCTTGTTAGCCATAACTGGCCCGTGTAAAGGGGCTATAACAGCCTCCTGGAGTATATTGCCATATTTTAGCTCAGTGATCTTTTCAACTGCTTTTTGGTTCTTGCTTGCAAAGTTCCTGCTTAAACTTATATTAGTGTGTCCCCTAGTGGTTGCATCTATACATTGCACATCTTTATTTACAGTTTTTTTTTGTTTTGTTTTTTAAATATCTTTTTATTTGAGCTCAGACAAGCAGTTTACAGAAACCAGCTAAGCGTCGCAGCGCTCATTTTAGTTTAATAGTTGGTACATATCAAACAACCACCGTTCCAACGCAAGCGGCAACATGGATCCAGCAGGCTTCTGCTCCCAAAAAGAAAAGGAAAAGAAACGAACCAAAAAGAAATAAAGAAAAGAGAAAAAGAAATAAATAGGAGAAAAAGAAAAGAAAAAGGGGGAGGGGAGGAGGGGATAGGGGGAATGAAAAGGGGAGAGGAAGAAAGTGTGGGGAAGGATAGGGAGGACAACACAGAAGTACTCATTCTCCAACCCATCAAAGCCAATCTCCCCTGAACACAGTGACACCACCAGACGGCCAAGCTAACCGACCGGATCCTCCGCCACTATTGCACGTCTCGAAGGCAGTTTAAGCCTCCCCAAGGTACCACTAATATCCGCCTTCAGATACCAAGTAGAGAATCTGTACGGGTAGACAAATGAATTAATTTGCTGCTGTGAGAAATGGGTCAATATGAAAGTCTTCCATTTATGAAAGAATTTTTTGGCGTGTTTGTCAGTGTTACGTTCTGCCTCTAGTCTATCAGATGCCAGAAAGAGTTTCAGGTCGTCGACAAGCATTGGCACCGTAGGTACCTCCGGCTTCAACCATTCCAGCAATAAAACACGTTTGGCGATCAGTAGGACAACATGAACTAGTGCTGGCACCGATTGCAGACCACAGGCCTCCACCACAGTGGAGTCTATGTACTGAAAAATTAAGATGGTCGGGTCAAGGGGAAGTTTAAGTTTCCAGTGAGAGGAGATGTAAGTCACCACCTCTCGCCAGAAAGTCTGCGTATACGAACAGGACCACATGCTGTGCCAAATGTCTGTGTCTGAAACGTTACATTTAGGACAGTTCAGGATCCTGTCAGGATATAGAGGATTGGCTGGTAAGTTAAAGCCAAAGTAGGCATGGTGCATTACTTTAAAGAAGGTCTCCCGCCATACCTCGCTGAACACATGCTTCCTAACTTTGTTCCACCCCTCCAGGATTTTATCCCCAGGGTCCTCCACCCCTAGTCTGTCCGTCCATTTATTAAAGATGTCAAGTTTACGAACAGTCAGGAAACTATCATTAAGCATCCTATATGTGTCCGAGAGGGTCACCCGCCGTGGGGTAGCCCCCAAGAAGGTATCAAAAACATTGGAAGTAAGCTCCTTCCCCAGATTAGCTAGTCGTTTTTTGCAAAAAGAAGTCACCTGATGTATGGCCAGAAAGTGACGGTTATCCAGGCCAAATTTGTCTTTAAGCTCAGACGCTGTAAGCCACCTTTTCTCCCCGTCATGCATCAGATGACTAGCTGTGGAGATGCCCTTTTCCTTCCATACTCTGAAAACAGCATTTTCCTGCCCCTGTGGGAACTCAGGATGGTTCCAGAGCTGCATCCTTCTGGACAGCAAAAAGGGTAGGCCAAATAACTTACGTACCTCCCTCCATGCCAACACAGTGTCTCTAATAATGAGGGAATGTCGGAGTAAAGGCGGTAGGGAGGAAATCTTAGTATGTAAACAGGCTTGCAATGCCCACGGGGCCGCTAACTCAGCTTCCAACTGCAATATGGTGTGGTAGCTGGTGCCATGGAGCCAGTCCATGACATGCCGCAGCAGGCATGCAAGATTGTATCCCCGTATATTCGGGAAACCAATACCCCCATCAAATTTAGAGAGCATTAGTTTTTGGAGAGAAATACGCGGACGTTTACCCCCCCCAGATATAGTGGGTGAACGCTGAGTTGAGTTTCTTAATATTCTTGTGTTTGAGAAGAACAGGGATCGTCTGTAGTGGGTAGAGCAATTTGGAGAAGCTCAACATTTTTATCAAGTGACACCGCCCCAGAAAGGAGATGGGGAGGTGAAACAATCGTTTCAATTCATTGCAGATTTTGTCAAAGAGCGGTGGGTAATTAAGCTGATAAAGGGAATGGGGGTCCGCCCCTATCTTGATGCCCAAATAAGTAATCTGGCGCTTTACACTTCCCGATAGACCTACAGAGGACCAGAAGTGAGCAGGTAATTTCTTCCCTAGCTCCAACACTTCGCTCTTCGAGGGATTAATCTTATAACCAGAGAATGTGCCAAAGTGAGAAATAGAGTCCAGGACTCCCTGCAGATGTAGCTGAGGTTTAGCTATGAACAACAAAGCATCATCTGCAAACAAAGCAAGTTTGGTAACAGAGTTCCCCACCCGGATACCCTCGTAGAGCGAAGACTGGAGGAGGTGTCTGGCAAGGGGTTCCAAAGCTAGATTAAAGAGCAACGGCGACAAGGGGCAGCCTTGTCGTGTCCCCCTGCACAAAGGGAAACTGGGCGATAGATGAGCAGGTAGTGCAATTCGTGCTTTTGGGCCACTATATAAGCCCCCCAGAAAGGTACGGAAATCCCCAGTGATACCGATATGATCTAGCACCATCCCCAGCCAGTCCCATCTTACACTATCAAATGCTTTTTCTGCATCTAGACCCAATAAAATTGGAGTCTCTCCTGGCTGAGGATGGTGCCGCGTCCTATCAAGTATCGTCAGCACTTTTCTAATGTTATACACCGCAGACCTCCCTTTCACAAAGCCTACCTGAGCCTTAGTAATTAAATCAGGAAGCAGAGCACTGAGCCTGTCAGCCATGATCTTGGAGGAATCTTTACGTCAAGATTTATGAGAGAGATAGGTCGGTAGGATAAGGGCAGTAACGGGTCTTTATTAGGTTTTAAGAGAAGCTTGATATGAGCAGTGTTGGCATGGATGGGGGTAGAGCCCGTATGGAGAATATGATTAAAGGAAGACGTCAGCGAAGGAACTATCTCCTCTATGAGAGTCTTATAAAACTCCCCCGTATATCCATCCGGACCCGGGGCCTTGTTATTGGCCAGGGCCTTAATTGCTGACTGCACCTCTGCCTCTGAAAAATCTGCATTGAGGGCATCCCGCTGATCAGAAGTGATGGAAGGCAAAGTCACAGAGTCAAGAAACTGTTGTCCCTCGTCATAGACCACCTGGGGTGCCTTGTATAGATCAGTATAGTAATTTTCCAATATTTTCATAATTTTATCAGGATCATTCTGTATATGACCCGCCGTGTCACGCATTGCCGCGATAAACTGCGAGGGATACTGCCCTTTCGCCAACCTTGCCAGGAGTCGGCCCGATTTATTAACAAAGCGAAAATACTCCGCCCTCAATCTGTCGGCAGATGCCTTTACCTTGCGTTCTGCCCACACATCAAAGGCAGACTTCGCTATTTTCCAGTCATCGCAGCGGGCCTGGGAAGGTGCTCTGAGATAGGCCGAGTAAGCCTCCCGGAGCTTATCACTAGCCAATTTGAACTCCGCTAGAGTACGCTTTTCATGGCAGACATATATGCAATCAGACGCCCCCTTAGAACCGCCTTTGCAGTCTCCCAGTACAGGGGCGCATCACTAGAATGTGCAGAATTACTAGACATAAACTCTGCCCACCAGCCTTTTAGAGCCACTACAAACTTTTCATCCCGAATCATGTAGCTTGGAAAGCGCCACACAAATTCTTGATGCCGTCTGTAAGTACTGGGGACTACAAGGGAGATCGGAGAATGATCAGAGATCACCAAATCATGTATCTCTGTCCCTTCTACTTTATCTACCATAGCACCAGAGACACACAAGTAGTCAATCCTCGACCATGCTTTATGGGCATGGGAATAGCAGTCTCCACGGATCCTGAAGATCTAGGGCCTCTAAAAAGGGTTCCAGCACACGATCAGTGGAGCGGGCTACCCTCGGGGAATCATTCGAGTGTTTCCTGTCTTCCCTCACATTTAGTACAGAGTTCAAGTCACCCCCTACAATTTTATTAGCCACCGGATCAGCACAAATTACAGCTTGAATATCCCGGAAGAAGGACTTATTCTCCCCATTAGGGCCATAGAGGTTGAAGATACTATAGTCAATACCTTCCACCGTCACAGTTAGCTGTATCCACCTACCCTCCCCGTCGTGAGAGTTAGAGGTCACAGTACCACTAAAGTGTTTGCTAAGTAGAATGAGTACCCCGGCCTTACCATTTACCGCTGAAGATCCATAGACTTTTCCCACCCACAATTTTCTCATACGCAGCATATCATCGCCCGCCAGATGTGTTTCCTGTAACATAGCGATATCTGCACGCAGGCGCCGCAGATGTCTCAGTACCTGAATGCGTTTATTAGGTGAACGGAGTCCCATCACATTCCATGAAATGACCTTCATGGTTGATGACACTATTGGCCAGAGACAAAAGATGATAAGGTTAAACAATGAGTAAGAAACGCTGTACACTAGGACGAGCACTCAGCAAACAGTGAAACAAGACAAGGGAAAGAACATGAGGAGGAGGGAGGGGGAAAGAAAAAAGGAGAAGAAAGAGAAGGGGGGAAATATTACTTGGCGTGAACCAGGGTTTTCCCCCCGTGGGCTTCGGTTACCATCACGTTGCACCACAGGACCGACCCGATGTGCCCGCTCCACTCTGCAGTAATGTGTCATTCCCAGTGCTTCTGGGAGCTCCCTCTCACATATATAATGTAGTTCCGAGGATTTGACAGAATCTGCCAGGCCCACAATGCGCAGGTTATTGCGGCGCGTGCGATTCTCGATGTCCTCGAGCTTCTGCCACAGGCGGCCATTTTCATTACGCAATGCATTGACAGTGTCCTCAACTTTCCCTTGTGTCTCCGCCATACTCCCCACTTTTTTCTCCACAGCCTCCACCTTGCTATTAGTGGCCATTATATCTGCCTGCATTTTTGTAAGTGCAGCCTGCAGGGCAGTCTCAACAGCTTGCCGTATGTCAGACACAAGCTTGAGGGAGACCTCCATGGCCAGTCTCGAATAGTCAGATGGTAGTGACTGGCATTGCTGCTCCAGCGACTCACCCCCAAACAGATCTCGCTGGGAAGTCTCCTCCGCCATGGCTCCAGGTCCCGGTGTAGGTACACGCTGTGACAGGGATGGGGTCTGGGTCAGCCGCGTTATAGGCCGCAGGTCCGCGTCTGTGTCCTGGGGTCGGGCTGTAGTGCTGCTGCGGAGGACGTATTGATCCATACGTGACCTCCGTGATATAGGGCACCGTTTCCTGCTAGTCTGCACCCCGAATTGCTGGTTCTAGCAGCTCAGTTGGTCGGGTGGGGGCCGATGGGCGCGGGAGAGCACCTATGCACGTCTTCCCATGTCAGCGCCGGAACCGGAAGCCTTACAGTTTTGGTTTTTAAGAGTTTTTCTGCTACTCACCTCTATAGATGAATATTCAATAATTCTAGTACTGTACACCTATATAAATCACTATACAATGATTCTAGTCCTGTACACCTCTATGACTATATATGTTATAGTTCTGGTGCTGTACACCTCTTTGACTGTATATACAATAGTTCTGGTGCTGTACACCTCTATGACTGTATATACAATAGTTCTGGTGCTGTACACCTCTATGACTGTATATACAATAGTTCTGGTGCTGTACACCTCTATGACTGTATATACAATAGTTCTGGTGCTGTATACCTCTATGACTGTATATACAATAGTTCTGGTGCTGTATACCTCTATGACTGTATATATAATAGTTCTGGTGCTGTACACCTCTATGACTGTATATACAATAGTTCTTCTGGTGCTGTATACCTCTATGACTGTATATACAATAGTTCTAGTGCTGTATACCTCTATGACTGTATATACAATAGTTCTGGTGCTGTATACCTCTATGACTGTATATACAATAGTTCTGGTTCTGTACTCCTCTATGACTGTATATATAGCAGTTCTGGTGTTGTATATCTCTATGACTGTATATATAATAGTTCTGGTGCTGTACACCTCTATGACTGTATATATAATAGTTCTGGTGCTGTACACATCTATGGTTGTATATACAATAGTTCTGGTGCTGTATACCTCTATGACTGTATATATAATAGTTCTGGTGCTGTACACCTCTATGGTTGTATACCTCTATGACTGTATATACAATAGTTCTGGTGCTGTATACCTCTATGACTGTATATACAATAGTTCTGGTGCTGTACACCTCTATGGTTGTATACGTCTATGACTGTATATACACTAGTTCTGGTGCTGTACACCTCTATGACTGTATATACAATAGTTCTGGTGCTGTACACCTCTATGACTGTATATACAATAGTTATGGTGCTGTACACATCTATAACTGTATATACAATTGTTCTGGTGCTGAATACCTCTATGACTGTATATATAATAGCTCTGGTGCTGTACACCTCTATGACTGTATATATCAGGGGTCCTCAACTGGCGGACCGCGGTCCGAACCCGGACCGCGGAGGCCAGCTGTCCGGACCCCTGGTCAGACCTCCTAACCGCCCCGGATCCGGTCCGTCCCGCTCCCCACCGCACTGCCTCCCGCCCCATAGGCGTACTGTCCTTAGATGTCAGTACGCCTGTGGGGCTGGGGGCAGTGTCGGTCCGGCCCCCGGCTGATACGCGCTCTCTGGGGATGTCCCGGGGATTCCCCAGCAGAGCGCGCACCACAGACCTCAGTGTACGCTGCCGGCCTGTCCTTCCCGGAAGTGCAGGCCGGCGGCGTACGCTGAGATCACTGATGCGCGCTCTGCTGGGGAATCCCCGGGACATCCCTACAGAGCGCGTATCAGCCGGGGGCCGGACCGACGGGAAGACAGCCGCAGCGGGGAACGAGGTGCTAGGTGAGTTGTTTTTGTTATTTTTTTTTTCTGTCTGGGGGGCATCTACAAGGGGAGAGCGCACAGGTGGACTATATACTACAGGGGGGACCTCACAGGGGGCTATATACTACTTAGGGGGCTATATACTACTGGGGGAGCGCACAGGGGGCTATATACTACAGGGGGGACCTCACAGGGCGCTATATACTACTGAGGGGGCTATATACTACTGGGGGGAGCGCACAGGGGGCTATATACTACAGGGGGGACCTCACAGGGGGCTATATACTACAGGGGAAAAGCACAAGGGGGGGCTATATACTACAGGGGGACAGCGCATGGGGGGGCTATATACTACAGGGGGAGCTCACAGGGGGCTATATACTACAGGGGGGAGCTCACAGGGGGGCTATATACTACTTGGGGGGAGCTCACGGGGGCTATATACTACTGGGGGAGCTCACAGGGGGCTATATACTACAGGGGGAGAGCACAGGGGGGCTATATACTACTGGGGGGAGCTCACAGGGGGCTATATACTACTGGGGGACAGCGCACAGGGGGCTATATACTACAGGGGGAGAGCGCACAGGGGGGCTATATACTACTGGGGGGAGCTCACAGGGGGCTATATACTACAGGGGGAGAGCGCACAGGGGGGCTATATACTACTGGGGGAGCAACAGGGGGCTATATACTACTGAAGGAGAGCGCACAGGGGGGGCTATACACTACTGGGGGAGCAACAGAGGGGCTATATACTACCAGGGCAGTCACCCCCTTTGTACCTAATATCAAAGGCCTGGTGAGAGAGAAAAAAATGCCAATTTTCCCGCTAATAAGCAGCAATTCTGTATATAAATAGTTGAACGTTTGTGACAAAGTAACAAAACACGTTTCCTACTGATGTTCAGCTCGGACCTTCACCTGACAATAGACCCCGGTAAGTGGACCTTCTCTAAAAGTTGTTGAGTACCCCTGGTATATATAATAGTTCTGGTGCTGTACACCTCTATAACTGTATATACAATTGTTCTGGTGCTGAATACCTCTATGACTGTATACACTCACCGGCCACTTTATTAGGTACACCTGTCCAACTGCACGTTACCACTTAATTTCTAATCAGCCAATCACATGGCGGCAACTCAGTGCATTTAGGCATGTAGACATGGTCAAGACAATCTCCTGCAGTTCAAACCAAGCATCAGTATGGGGAAGAAAGGTGATTTGAGTGCCTTTGAACGGGGCATGGTTGTTGGTGCCAGAAGGGCTGGTCTGAGTATTTCAGAAACTGCTGATCTACTGGGATTTTTAAGCACAACCATCTCTAGGGTTTACAGAGAATGGTCCGAAAAAGAAAAAACATCCAGTGAGTGGCAGTTCTGTGGGCTGAAATGCCTTGTTGATGCTAGAGGTCAGAGGGGAATGGGCAGACTGGTTCGAGCTGATAGAAAGGCAACAGTGATTCAAATAACCAACCAATACAACCAAGGTAGGCAGAAGAGCATCTCTGAACGCACAGTACGTCGAACTTTGAGGCAGATGGGCTACAGCAGCAGAACACCACACCGGGTGCCACTCCTTTCAGCTAAGAACAGGAAACTGAGGCTACAATTTGCACAAGCTCATCGATATTGGACAGTAGAAGATTGGAAAAACGTTGCCTGGTATGATGAGTCTCGATTTCTGCTTGAACATGACAATGAGTTCACTGTACTCAAATGGCCCCCACAGTCACCAGATCTCAATCCAATAGAGCATCTTTGGGATGTGGTGGAATGGGAGATTCGCATCATGGATGTGCAGCCGACATATCTGCGGGAACTGTGTGATGCCATCATGTCAATATGGACCAAGATCTCTGAGGAATGCTTCCAGCACCTTGTTGTATCTATGCCACGAAGAATTGAGGCAGTTCTGAAGGCAAAAGGGGGTCCAACCCGTTACTAGCATGGTGTACCTAATAAAGTGGCCGGTGAGGGTATATAATGGCTCTGGTGCTGTACACCTCTATGACTGTATATATAATAGTTCCGTGTGCTGTACACATCTATGGTTGTATACCTCTATGACTGTATATACAATAGTTCTGGTGCTGTACACCTCTATGACTTTATATACAATAGTTCTGGTTCTGTATACCTCTATGACTGTACATACAATAGTTCTGGTGCTGTACACCTCTATGACTGTATATATATTCCCGGTGGTGCTGTACACCTCTATGACTGTATATGCAATAGTTCTGGTGCTGTACACCTCTATGACTGTATATACAATAGTTCTGGTGCTGTATACCTCTATGACTGTATATATAATAGCTCTGGTGCTGTATACCTCCATGACTGTATATACAATAGTTCTGGTGCTGTACACCTCTATGACTGTATATACAATAGTTCTGGTGCTGTACACCTCTATGACTGTATATACAATAGTTATGGTGCTGTATATCTCTATGACTGTATATATATAATAGCTCTGGTGCTGTACACCTCTGTGACTGTATATACAATATTTCCGGTGCTGTACACCTCTATGACTGTATATATATATTTCCGGTGCTGTACACCTCTATGACTGTATATACAATAGTTCTGGTGCTGTACACCTCTATGACTGTATATACAATAGTTCTGGTGCTGTAAACCTCTATGACTGTACATACAATAGTTCTGGTGCTGTACACCTCTATGACTGTATATATAGTCCCGATGCTGTATACCTCTATGACTGTATATATATATTGCCGGTGCTGTATACCTCTGACTGTATATGCAATAGTTCTGGTATTGTACAGTATATCTCTATGACTGTGTATATAATAGTTCTGGTGCTGTACACCTCTATGACTGTATATACAAAAGTTATTTCTGCTGTACACCTCTATGGTTGTACACCTCTATGACTGTATATACAATAGTTCCGGTGCTGTACACCTCTATGACTGTATATACAATAGTTCTGGTGCTGTACACCTCTATGACTGTATATATATTTCTGGTGCTGTATACCTCTATGACTGTATATATAATAGCTCTGGTGCTGTACACCTCTATGACTTTATATACAATAGTTCCGGTGCTGTACACCTCTATGAATGTATATACAATAGTTCTGGTGCTGTACACCTCTATGACTGTATATATATTTCTGGTGCTGTATACCTCTATGACTGTATATACAATAGTTCCGGTGCTGTACACCTCTATGAATGTATATACAATAGTTCTGGTGCTGTACACCTCTATGACTGTATATATATTTCTGGTGCTGTATACCTCTATGACTGTATATATACCGTGTTTCCACGATAGTAAGACACCCCCGAAAGTAAGACATAGTTGGACTTTCGGGGGCTGGGCTAAAGTAAGACATACCCCGAATGTAAGACATAGTACTGTCAGAGGCTCGCACGCGCGCGCACACACACACACGCGCGCGGCCCGGCACGAGCGCTGCACGTCATGTGCAGGGACGCCGGTATTGGTGCGGGAGCTGAAGGAGCAGCAGGGCCCAGGTGACTGCCCGCACCGCCCCCGTCTGGTCCAAGCGACCTTCCCCCCACCCCCCGTGCGCGCACCTGTCCGCCCTCTCTGAGGCCCCGTCCTGCCGCACCGTCCATGCGCCCACCACCCGTCCGGTCCGGCGTCCCTGCTCACTGAGGGGAGTACAGGACAGCCGCCCTCACGTGCTGCTGCTCCTCCAGCTCTGACATGGCCGCCTCCCTGCACACACAGGACAACGTGTGACAGCTGACCTGTCATCTCATCCCCTCAGTAACAGTACAGGATAGGAGGAATAATGGGCTGCAGCAGGCGGGATAACTTATAGCTGTGTGTGTTATCCTGCCAGCTGCAGCACATCCATTCCTCCTATGTTACAGTCCTGCACTGTTACTGAGGGGACTACAGTCATACACCCCTGTCCGCCCCCCTATACAGTCATACACCCCTGTTTCCCCCCCCTATACAGTCATACACCCCTGTCCGCCCCCCTATACAGTCATACACCCCTGTCTCCCCCCCCTATACAGTCATACACCCCTGTCCAATATAAGACATACCCCAAAAGTAAGACATAGTGGGACTTTTGGGAGTAAAAAGAATGTAAGACACTGTCTTACTTTCGGGGAAACACGGTAATAGCTCTGGTGCTGTACACCTCTATGACTTTATAAACAATAGTTCTGGTTCTGTACACCTCTATGACTTTATATACAATAGTTCTGGTTCTGTACACCTCTATGAATGTATATACAATAGTTCTGGTTCTGTACACCTCTATGACTTTATATACAATAGTTCTGGTTCTGTACACCTCTATGACTTTATATACAATAGTTCTGGTTCTGTACACCTCTATGACTTTATATACAATAGTTCTGGTTCTGTACACCTCTATGACTTTATATACAATAGTTCTGGTTCTGTACACCTCTATGACTGTATATATATTTCTGGTGCTGTATACCTCTATGACTGTATATATAATAGCTCTGGTGCTGTACACCTCTATGACTTTATATACAATAGTTCTGGTTCTGTACACCTCTATGACTTTATATACAATAGTTCTGGTTCTGTACACCTCTATGACTTTATATACAATAGTTCTGGTTCTGTACACCTCTATGAATGTATATACAATAGTTCTGGTTCTGTACACCTCTATGACTTTATATACAATAGTTCTGGTTCTGTACACCTCTATGACTTTATATACAATAGTTCTGGTTCTGTACACCTCTATGACTTTATATACAATAGTTCTGGTTCTGTACACCTCTATGACTTTATATACAATAGTTCTGGTTCTGTACACCTCTATGACTTTATATACAATAGTTCTGGTTCTGTACACCTCTATGAATGTATATACAATAGTTCTGGTGCTGTACACCTCTATGACTGTATATATATTTCTGGTGCTGTATACCTCTATGACGTTATATACAATAGTTCTGGTTCTGTACACCTCTATGACTTTATATACAATAGTTCTGGTGCTGTACACCTCTATGACTGTATATACAATAGTTCTGGTGTTGTATATCTCTATGACTGTATATTAGGGCTGGGCGATAATGGCCTAAATGAATATCGCGATTTATCGTACATGTAGCCGCGGTAACGATAAATTGAACGATAATTATGACACGCCCCTTTTAAAAGCCACACCCCTTTTGAAAACCCCATTTTCCGATGGTAATTTATTCCATATAACTAAGCAAACTTCACAAGTAGTACACAACGTTTTGGCGTCTCCTACACCATTTTCAAGTGCCACTTGAAAATGGCGTAGGAGACGGCGAAACATCGTATATTACTTGTAAAGTTTGCTGCACATTGTTATATGTAATAAATTCACGTTTGTATTACCATCAGAGTGTATCTATATCATCTATCTCCTATCTATCTATCTATCTCCTATCTACGTATATCATCTATCTATCTATCTCCTATCTATCTGTCTATACATACACACACACACATATATGTGTGTGTGGTGGGTGGTGGGTGTGTGTGTGTGTGTGCGTGTATGTATAGACAGATAGATAGGAGATAGATAGATAGATAGATAGATAGATAGATAGATAGATGAGATAGATAGGAGATAGATAGATAGGAGATAGATAGGATATAGATAGATAGGAGATAGATAGATAGGAGATAGATAGATAGATGATATAGATAGGAGATAGATAGATGATATAGATAGGAGATAGATAGATAGATAGATATATAGATAGATAGGAGATAGATGATATAGATAGATAGGAGATAGATAGGATATAGATAGATAGGAGATAGATAGATAGATGATATAGATAGGAGATAGATAGATAGATAGATAGATAGATAGATAGATAGATAGATAGATGATATAGATAGATAGATAGATGATATAGATAGGAGATAGATAGATAGGAGATAGATAGATAGATGATATAGATAGGAGATAGATAGATAGATGATATAGATAGGAGATAGATAGATAGATAGATAGATAGGAGATAGGAGCTAGATAGGAGCTAGATAGGAGCTAGATAGGAGCTAGATAGGAGATAGATAGGTGATAGATAGGTGATAGATAGGTGATAGATAGGTGATAGATAGGTGATAGATAGGTGATAGATGATATCTATCTATATCATCTATCTATATCATATCATCTATCTATCTTCTATCTATCCATCCATCCATCCCCAGTCACTCAGTGGCTGCAGGGGGTCAGGTATAGGTCGGCACCTCCATGTTCCCCCGGGCACCGCTCTCTCTCTCCCGCACAGGAATCCTCGGCCCCTGTCACGCAGTGCTGTAGCACATGTATCTGTGTTCCGGACTGAGCGTCCCACACGGCCGCTTCCAGCACTGACAAAACATAACGGGGCTCCGAGAATTCCTGTGCGGGACAGAGTGCGGTGGCCAGTGAAGCATGGAGGTGCCGACCGATACCTGACCCCAACTGTATGTGCGGGGGAGGGGGGGCAGGGCTCACCGTGCAGCTTCCAGAGAAGCTAGAAGTGAGCCCCCGGCAGCAGCAGCACAAAGCACTCACTGGAGGGGACCCTGCCGTCTGTGTGCAGCCTGTCACATCTCCAGTCTTCCTCTTCAGCCCCCCGCAGCAGGATCTTCCATCCCTTCCTCTGCAGCAGTATATGTGCGTCCTGGCTCGGGAGGTAAATCGGATCATCAGCTGTCCAGCCTTCACCTCTTCACCCGGGACCCCTCTCTCTCCCTGCACCAGAGCACGCGGCCGCCGGGTGGGGGGGGAAATACCGCAGATACCGTCCTGGCAGAGTTGAGGTCGGTTAACCGACGCCAGTGACGGTATCGGTATTTTTGCGGTATACCGCCCAGCCCTACTGTATATACAATAGTTCTGGTGCTGTATACCTCTATGAATGTATATACAATAGTTCTGGTGCTGTACACCTCTATGACTGTATATACAATAGTTCTGGTGTTGTATATCTCTATGACTGTATATACAATAGTTCTGGTGCTGTATACCTCTATGACTGTATATACAATAGTTCTGGTGCTGTATACCTCTATGAATGTATATACAATAGTTCTGGTGCTGTACACCTCTATGACTGTATATACAATAGTTCTGGTTCTGTATACCTCTATGACTGTATATATATTTCTGGTGCTGTATACCTCTATGACTGTATATATAATAGCTCTGGTGCTGTATACCTCTATGACTGTATATATATTTCTAGTGCTGTATACCTCTATGACTGTATATATAATAGCTCTGGTGTTGTACACCTCTATGACTGTATATACAATAGTTCTGGTTCTGTACACCTCTATGACTGTATATACAATAGTTCTGGTTCTGTACACCTCTATGACTTTATATACAATAGTTCTGGTTCTGTACACCTCTATGACTGTATATACAATAGTTCTGGTGCTGTATACCTCTATGACTGTATATATATTTCTGGTGCTGTACACCTCTATGACTTTATATACAATAGTTCTGGTTCTGTACACCTCTATGACTATATATAGTTCTGGTGCTGTATACCTCTATTAGTCTATTATGTTATATACAATAGTTCTGCATACTTCTATAAGGAATACATATGGTTCTGGACCCAGTGTCGCACACTCCTACAGCAGCTCAGCCCATTGGCTCCAGCCCCTGCCCCAACACACTGCGAACACAAGGAACTACCAACCCACAGCTGACAACTTAACGGAAGATACTAGTCCCGACCCCCGACCCTCACCCGGCCCTACACGCGGCTCTATTCCGCTGCTGGCTACCGTGTAATACAGTGCTATACCGTCTGGTCACATGACTCCCCCCTTAGGCACAGCCCTCCTCCACTGACAGCAGTCACGTGGTAGTAATGACGTCATCTTCCGCTGCCTGGTCTGACACTGATGACGTCATCCTGGGCTCTGTCTGCAGTGTGATTCTCAGGAGTGTGCACGACCTGAGCTATCATGGGGAAGAAAGGCAAGAAGGAGAAAAAAGTGAAGGGAGCGGAGAAGACTGCTTCTAAGATGGAGAAGAAAGTATCCAAGAGATCTAAGAAGGATGAGGCGAGTTGGGGAGGGGGTGAGAACACGTGTCCCGGGGCACATAATGGCAGCTTGTCAGGATCCAGGATCCAGTATTCACAAGCCCTGATGGTTCTCTGCTCTGTTGCTGTCATCATTTTGCATAGTGCCTCCCATTGTTTATATGCAGTAGTCAGTGACCTAATAATCTGTAAGGGCTTGGTCACACCCTGATCTAATCTGTGTGGATGTACACTGGAGGATATCTGCAACAACATTATGGGGAGAAGTGAGGTGGTATTTTGGTTGTGATTGTGCAATTTGGTTGTTAGAAAGTGCGGTGATTTTCTGCATTGTGTAGACACTGACAAGATAATGCCCTGATTTGGAGATGGAAGTGTGTAAGGAGGTGATTATTATGGAGGAACTATCAAAGTCTTAACATGTTCTCTTTTTGTCTCTTCTGCTGTAGGAGGATCTGGAGGCTTTAATAGCAGAATTCCAGTCACTGGATGCAAAGAAAACCCAAGTGGTAGAAACATCATGTCCACCACCGAGTCCCAGGTGAGACGACAATAAACCCTGCTGTATTATGACACCCTTAAGTATGTCACAAAAAAAGCACACAGCCACGATCTGAGGATAGTATCACACATGATAGACTTAGATTTACCAGCTCAACAGACAGTATTAGTTACAGTGTCAGAATAGCACTGGCCGTATAGATTTCAGTCACCCAAACATAGCTAGTGACCCTGCCCAGGTCATTTTCCAAGCTTCTAAAAAACTCATATACACTCAGAAAATGACCCATACTACGTTTGGGCCTCCAAAATCACTGGGGCCTGTGTCTGTCTGTGCACAGATATTTTATTCTGAATCTCCAAAGCAGTTAAAAGGTTATCTTCTGTGCAGACCATGTATTCAGCAAAATTGTAGGTAGCGCTTTTTGGGACCTCTGGTGACCCTTCTTCAGACATGCCGGAGTCTGGAAGTGCAATCTATCAGGAAAGGACATGCATACTTGGATTGCTGATACAGCAACCAGGGACTCTGCAGGTCGCCTCACTTTCCGACCCCTTTGGTAGCACTTGTTAAGTGTTAAATTTGGCGCCACAGTCAAGTCTTCAGGCTTTCCTTGAGGGGGCTGAGAACAGTCTACACAATGACAGACTGGTTATCCCAATGCAGCCATCATTACTGTTGACTAGTGGAGCCAAAAAGTGAGGCGACCTGTAGCGTCCCTGGTTGCTGTAGCAGCAATCCAAGTACGCATGTGTGAAGGCCCTTGCCTGAGGGATTGTACTTCCAGACTCCGGCATGTCTGAGACAGGGAAACCAGAGATCCCAAATCACGTTACCTATGATTTTGCTGAATAAATTTCTTAAATATACATGGTCTGTTGAGAAGATGCCTTTTTTTTTTGCTGCTTTCGATGTCTGTCTGTACCTGTGGGCATTACTAATGCTTACTTCTGCTGCAACTATGCTGTATGACATCAGCATCAATATTATATTCATAGTTGGTTTTGACACAACTAAGCAAGGTGAACGGTTATATAGAGGTTTCTTGGGCCCCATTGTATATTGAGATAGTGTAACCCTATGAGGTGCTCTGCCCCCTTTTTCTTGAATGTTGATTCTGACATTCGTTCATCTACTGATCAAGACATTAAACTGTTAATGAATTGCAAAAAAGGGCCGATTCAGCGATCTTTCATGCATCCCCTTCCTGTCTGGAGCTTTAGTTGTGCCAATAAATGTGATCAATGCCTGTTTACATAGAGCATCAGGCCATCAGGACCCTAAACCTGTTCCCTCTGAATAGGGATTTGCTGATGCCTATCTATCCCATCCTCAACTAACACAGCAGCCGTTTTTTCCGACATCGGTATAAAGTGTATGCTCAGTAGACAGTATCACTTATGATAAGTGGCTCATCAGACAGTATACTACCTAAGCCACACAGTTACTTAGCTCTACAGACAGCATCAGACAGAAACCTGGATACATAGCATATGGACATGTAGATTATTGTATGATGCTGGATAACTTACCTTTGTTGAAATATAAAATAATTTTTTTTCCCTCTGACCAGGTTGAACGCCTCTCTTACTCCGCATCCTGAGAAGGATGAACTTATTCTCTTTGGAGGTGAATATTTCAATGGCCAAAAAGTAAAGTACACCTTAATTTTTTCTAATTTTTAATGAGGTTAGCCTGTAAGGACTGTGATCTACAAATGTCAGCATGCTTCACAGATGGTTTTGTCTGTGGCTTTATATCTGATGTCTGGGCAATGGGGAGCCAGTGAAGGGATTGGCAGAGGGGAGAGGAGGATTAGTCGGGCAAGGGTATTAGATGATTAGAGAAGGATGTTGCAGTAGTCCAAGCAGGAGATTATGAGAGCATGTACCAGTAGTTTTGTGGAGTCAGGGTTGAGAAAAGAGCAGATACGGCAAATGCTTTTAAGGGGAAGGCAGCAGGAGGTGGTCAGGGCCTGAATGTGTGGTTTAAAAGACAGATTAGAATCAACGGTGACCCCAAGGCAGCGGACTTGGGGGACAGAGTGCAGCCATTGATTGTGATTGACAGATTAAATGGAGGGGTGGAGCAACATGGGGGAAAGATGATCAGTTCTGTTTTTTCCATGTTAAGTTTTAGAAAATGAGAGGAGAAGAAGGAAGATATAGCTGGATAGCAGGGAGGTGACACCATGGCCTGAGAGTTAGATCTGAGTGTCATCGCCATGCAGGTGGTACTTGAAGCTGTGGGATTCTATGATGTGTCCCAGGCCAAAGGTATAGATGGAGAAGAGAAGAGGCGTTAGGATGGAGCCTTGAGGGACACCAACAGTGAGGAGAGGAGGTGGAATGGGAGACCCTAAAAGCTCGGTTGGAGAGGTAAGAGGAGATTAAGAAAAAGGCCAATCTGGTGACACCAAGGGATGAAAGAGTTTGTTGGAGGAGGGAATGGTCAACTGTGTCAAAGGCAGAAAATGCGTCAAGAGGAAGGAGCACATAGTATTGGTGTGAGGCTTTGGCATTTAGCAGATAATAAACAAAGTAAACTTACCTGTCCCCGTGCCTCCATATCGTCACTCCCAGGTCCCACTGACGGTCGCTTAATTTAAAATGTTACATCAAAGAATTCTTTGGGGCCCCTTATGCTCCACATGCAGCAGGAAGTTACTGTAACTCACTTTACATACAGTTTTTGCTGCAGATTCACAACAGATTTCATCCTATATAGTGGATGGTTAGAATATGTGCTAAGAATCTGCTGCGCTTGCTTTTCTGTGGCTTATCTCTGCTACACGTGGATATGTTTCCAAATCCCCTTCCTCATGAATTTTACTGTAAATTGTTGCAGATTTTTGGCTTGTCAGCACTTTTATTATTGAAGTGTTGCAGAATCTGTCGGTGCTATATAAATAAATGCACAATACAAATTATTATTATAATTATTATTAATAAATCTCACTGTTTTCTGATCACCATTAATAACATGTTTATTGTACTGTATGGGTATACCAAATACCGTATGTCGGGTTTTACTTTGTGGACTGAAACGATATTTATAAGACTTGCACTTAATGTCACTTTTTTTTTTTTTTTTTTTTTTTTCATTTGTGGCTTTTTACCTTTAAAGTACAGCATTTTGGGTAAATTTTTTTGGATTTTTTTTGGAGCTTTAGGAAAAGCTGTATCCCAAAAACAGCTGTTTTGTGCTGGGATGTATTTTGGGGGTAATAACTGGCAAAAAAGGAGGGCTACTTCACCTGACTACCAGCCTTATAGGCTGTTTGCGGTGAGAAAGCTGCTATGCTTTCCCTATAGAGTTGTGAATAGTACACTGGAATGTCTTGTTTTAATCAATGTAAGGATGTGATTGTGATTACCACTAGAGGGCGATCTGTATAGAGCTAAACATGGCTCTGAACAACCTGAAATGTAACCAAATGCAGATCAGTCTCTGGCGGGAGTGTGTAAAGCATAGCTGTAGTTTCAGGATAATCTAATGTGTATGTGTGGAGAAGCATTATTTATGGCTGTTATCTTACACTTTTCTCTAGTAAGATACGTTACAAAGCTTCTTCTAGTCACCTGTACTATTTACTTATGCAAGGTTTGTTGGAATGATGGGTCCAGGGATTTTGTAGAGTAATTTAGGAGAAATATAGAACGCTCTAATATAAAATAGTTTGTATTGTTTGTCTTTTTATAACTGTTTTATTGGGTTTTTTTTTCAGACCTTCCTATACAACGAGCTGTACACCTATAACATAAAAAAGAACAGCTGGAGTAAAGTGGATATCCCAAACCCCCCACCACGGCGCTGTGCTCATCAGGTAATGTCTTCTCTCCATATTACATTGCATTTACTACAGTTGGTGAGTGTCTTCAGTGTTGTAGTTCAGACTTAATCCACTTGTATTTCCACAGGTTGAGATTACCCTTTTTAATTATGGGGATATTTGGGGAATATTTTTACTATGTAGTAGGCTCAGACTGTGGTAAAGGAAAAAAAAGGAGTTATTCCTACAGTTAATTATTTTCCCCAGAATCCTTCATGACAACACTATGAAAGGAAGTTAAAACAAAGGGAGGGACTATATGGCGGTGCCCTCATGAAGGATTTGTGGAAACTACATTAATGGTAGAAAAAGTTCTTCCACCTTAAACCCCCCCCCCCCCATGATGGCACCATGAAAGGAGCTCAGGCTGAGAAAATTACCCAAAGGACCTAACGTCTAAAAGTGAAGGCTTAACCGGCTCATACATCCGTTCTCTAATGGTAGAAAAATGTGTGAAGAGAAGACCATACCACCGCTCCGCAAATTTGTTCTAGAGACGTGTCCTTTCTCTGCCTAAGAAGTGTGGATTGAGCCTTAATCTTTAGAGGACATTCTCTCCATTATAGCCGATCTGATCCAGACTGCTATTGTATCCTAAGAACTGCAAGAGAAGATGATTATCCAATCTCCTGTACATCCACTAAGTGAAATTATGATTTTTTTTCTCATTCTTTGGATCTGGACAAAATGACAGAAGTATTATCTGTTAATTTCAGAAGAAGATTTTCAAACGACTCTGGATTATACCTAAGAATAATCTTGTCATACAACACTCGGGGGTATCATAGATAAAGCCTGTATTTCCCCTACTCTACAGGCTGTAGGTATAGCAGCTAAGCTGCTTTCCAAGTTATGAAGTTAAAAGGGTTATGCAGAGTTAGAGAAAACACAACTACTTTCATGCAAAAACAGCACCAACTCAGGTTGCGTGTGGTATTACAATTCAGCTCTACTAACTTCAATGGGCTTTGACCTGCAAAACCACACCCAAACTGAGGACAAGGGTGGTACTGTTGCTGGAAGAAAGTGGCCGTATTTTTCTAACTCTTTTAATTTCTAAAGCAAGTAAGGTTAGAGGGAGGTTCTGAGTAACTCATTTTGCAAATTTTTTTACCCAACTATTCTCTGAAAGGGGAAAGTTACATAAACCAGCTATCTGTACAATGATGGTGTCTACAACTAAGACCCAAGTCTACCCCTTGTTTGGAGAAAATCTAGAATTAAAAAGATGTCAAGATAATTAGTGTCAGATGCATTAAGGTTTACGCCTAAAGGAAGCCAGCAAAAAGTGTAAACTCTTTGTGGAAGAAAACCGCAAAAAAGGAGGAAATTAGAACTGCGCAAAAAAAAAAAAAAGCCAGCTTTTGATGCATCTGCCCCTAAATGTGCCAGGAACCCTGCTGAAGGGGATGTGGTCTGTGTGGAAGAGGAAGCATAAGGATTATTGTTAAATTGTTCCAGTTTAGGGGATTAATTCCGTTTGATCCAACATGGAGCAACTAGGATTACTGTGGCTCCCCCTGTTCTTATCTTCCTTAGTACTGCAGTTATTGGAGGAAACAGAGGAAAGGCACATGCCAGCGGCGAATCCCAGTTCTGAGAGAAAGCACCCTTTTTTGTCTTCATTGTAGTTTTAAGAAATGCATCCTTCTCTCCTTGATAAAACAAAGAAAGAAGACTTAATTGCAGAGACCCACATATAACATGAGTGAGCCTTACTTACAGAACTTGCATTTTTTCCTGGTTCTGCAGGGTCACCGCATGGATTGGTAGGTGCATCCATCTTGCAGAGCATGGGTAGCATATAGTGTCTCCCGCTGTGCAAATGGGTGTACCTATTCACAGACAGAGAGATCAGGGTTACGTGGAACACGTTATCGTCGCTCCGGTATACATGAAACCTGCCACTTTCTACACTGAACCCCATAAGGAGTTCCCTCCTGCAGATCCTCTATGCACAGGGCCGCCATCTGGAATTTAGTCGAAGTGTCTGTTCCCACCCCCCATTAACAAAAAACATAGAACGTATCTTTGACTCAGGGTCGACCTTTGGCGGGTGCACAGCGTGCATTACTCCCAGCTAGCTGGGACATGAGTGCTCCGGCAGACAAACAGCACACTTAACACACTTAACCTACTGTGCAACTACAACCCCCAGCATGCCTGGTCAGCCACTGCTGATATATTTAGTATACAGATACAATACAGCCTAGCCTGGATATTGTATACAGATACCATACAGCCCGGCTATAGCATACAGATATCATACAACCTGGATATAGTATACAGATAGCCATACAGCCTCACCCCCCAGACTCCATGTCCACAGAAATCAGCACAAATCGACACACACACACACACACACACACACACTTCCGGGTTAAAGTGACACCGTCACCCCCTTAGTGCATTCTGACATCTCTACACAGGTGTAAAGGGTAAATTTAGTGTTTTTCATATCTTATTTCATATCATACGTCATGGTGCTGTTCAAGTAAAAAGTGTCCTTTATCAACTGCAGATTGTATTAAGTGGGCGTGGCCTCGCGGCACTAGCGCCACATAACCCCGCCCACAACGGCACGGTTGGCCCCGCCCCCTTGACGCCCATTGGTTGTCCAACGTAAAGGGGGTGGAGTCTAGACCTTTCGGCCAGCCTGTTCCAATGGCCGGCGAGGGGGCGGGGCCAATTGTGCCGTTGTGGGCGGGGTTATGTGGCGCTAGTACCGCGAGGCCACGCCCACTTAATACAATCTGCAGATGATAAAAGGACACTTTTTACTTGAACAAGCACCATGACATATGATATGAAATAAGGTATGAAAAACACTAAATTTACCCTTTACACCTGTGTAGAGATGTCAAAATGAACAAAGGGGGTGACAGTGTCACTTTAAGCATCGGAGGGTGGAAACATGGCAAAGGGGGCCATTCACTTCAATAACACACGTTACAATGTTGTACAACTTTGTAATGTGTGTTATTTAGTGAAAGATTTTTATACACCGCACTACCCCTTTAATTGCCCTCATAGTGCTTCACAAAGTAATGGCACTTTGGTCCTTAAATACCATAGCAGAGCCCCCTCAGCCCCATATACACTGTAATAATCCCTCCTATGTCCTCATATACCCTGTAATAATTCCTATGTCCTCATATAACATAGCAGAGCCCCTCATATACTGTAATAATCCCTCCTATGTTCTCATACACCATAGCAGAGCCCCCTCAGCCCTCCATACACTGTAATAATCCCTCATATACCATAGCAGAGCCCCCTCAGCCCCTCATACACTGTAATAATCCCTCCTATGTCCTCATATACCATAGCAGAGCCCCCTTAGCTCCATATACACTGTAATAATCCCTCCTATATCCTCATATACTATAGCAGAGCCCCCTCCACCCCATATACACTGTAATAATCCCTCCTATATCCTCATATACCATAGCAGAGCCCCCTCAGCCCCATATACACTGTAATAATCCCTCCTATATCCTCATATACTATAGCAGAGCCCCCTCCACCCCATATACACTGTAATAATCCCTCCTATATCCTCATATACCATAGCAGAGCCCCCTCAGCCCCATATACACTAATAATCCCTCCTATATCCTCATATACTATAGCAGAGCCCCCTCCACCCCATATACACTGTAATAATCCCTCCTATGTCCTCATTATACCATAGCAGAGCCCCCTCAGCCCCCCATACACTGTAAGGCTGGGTTAACACACAGTATATTTCAGGCAGTATTTGGTCCTCATGTCAGGTCCTCATAGCAACCAAAACCAGGAGTGGATTGAAAGCACAGAAAGGCTCTGTTCACATTATGTTTTAATTGAGTGGATGGCCGCCATTTAATGGCAAATATTTGCTGTTATCTTAAAAGAACGGCCGTTGCATTAAAATAATGGCAGTTATTTACTGTTATATGGCGGCCATCCATTCAATTACAACATTGTGTAAACAGATCCTTTCTGTGTTTTTAATCCACTCCTGGTTTTGGTTGCTATGAGGACATGACATGAGGACCAAATACTGCCTGAAATATACTGTGTGTGAACCCAGCCTAATAATCCCTCCTATATCCTCATATACTATAGCAGAGCCCCCACCAGCCCCTCATACACTGTAATAATCCACCCTATTTCCTCATATACCATAGCAGGGCCCCCTCCGCCCCTCATACACTGTAATAATCCCTCCTATATCATCATATACCATAGCAGAGCCCCCTCAGCCCCTCATACACTGTAATAATGACCTGGGCTACATTGGGCTATAGGCAGGCACAGCAGAGCTGAGTTGTCTGGGCAGTAGGGACTGGTTCAGCAGTAGCAGATTTATATACTATTCCAGGATGGGCACACACACACTCACAGTCGCACACACACTTACTCTATGCAGGGAAGCTCCGGGCCCGTGATGCAGTCTTCTGCTCCTCACACAGCAGCTTCGGGGGGGCCTTTGTCTTTACCTCTTTCTGCCTGTGCGGTACAGCTGTAAGGAGCCTGTATGAAGGGAGGATGGACGACCAGGCCCCCCTGGATCCTAGTTTGTGGCCGTGCCCCTTACAGCTGTACCGCCAATACTGCCCTGATGGCGTCCCTGCCAATGCACAACTCACCGAGGCTGAAACAGCTTGGCTCCTTGGCACAAGGGGGACTCCAACCCAAGGAGGAATAAAACCCTCAGGCTCTGATCTGCTGGAAACAGCAATATTTCACGGCTACTGGCCATCTCTTTGACCCATCCATGTAGGGACAGAAAAACGCTAAGGAGAAAGGGGTGGGACTTCTTTTTAAACTCTGTTCCCTGTCCCTACAGTTATATTGGAGCATCCATGGTGCCATCCTAAAGGGAAACACTTTGGAACCAAAATGTTCTCTGTTCTGCCCTGCTCCCCCATCACTGCTGTGCCAACTGAACCTGATCCTACTGCATGGCCTTTCTAGGTTTTGTCTCTATACAGAGAAGTGTCGGCCAGTCATTGGCACTTACTTGTATCAAGACCAAGACCTGGAAGTGCCACACAGCGTGACCAGGCTCTGTCGGTGTAGGAAAGCGGGGCACAGTAAAACGTATTCCCCTGGCAATCGATTAAAAAGGAGCTGCTGCACCTCACACCCATGGCTTGCATTAGTGCCTCTTGGCTATTTTTAAAAAACAACGCTAGAATGTTGGTAAATAATTTGATCAAACCATATTGCCTCATGTACCGCGTGCAGGTCTTCTGGCCCACATGGGTCCCTACACTAATACAACACTATGCCGGTCAGCGATTGCCAACCCTGCAAAGCAAGAGCCAACAGGGGAGAGGGGGCCACAGAATGACCCTGAAACCACACTGTCACAGGACCAAACCCTAGGTTTGCATTCTTTATACATTGTACTTGCACTGATATATTTTAAACACACAAAAACACAGAAAAATGCAACAGCTCACTGCAACAGCAAGATACAGACCCACCACAGACATGAAAATAGTTAAAAGCAGCCCCCCCCCCCCCAACTTAAAAAAAAAAAAATAATTCCCAAACAGCGTAAACTGCCTCACCAGGATAAGGTGGACTCATATCGAGGCAGACCCTACACTGTAATGGCCTCTCCATGGCGTGTAATACGCCTATGCTCTGGGCATGCAAGATCCGTCTGATATATTTTAACAAACAATCAGAATTGGAGAGATGTGTGATACCGATGAGTTTAGCTTAGAAGTTTACAGGAGAAGAAGAATGTTACCATTCACTGGCTGCAAGTGGAGATCTTGATATTGGTAAAAAATTGGTAAGAAACACAAAAGTATATTAGAAATGTATACAGTGACTGACTTATTTTGCTGGTTGACTTTCTCTGTGGATGTTTGCACTATTAAGCCACGGCATCTCTTTAGTTAATTCTGCTTTGACGCCTGTTGATATGGTAATGCTAGGGTAGGTATTCTGGCATGGACACTGGGGGTTCCATCCTCCCCCTGTCACACTGTATAAAGCTCTGTACGCCTAATGAGTGGGTGTGCCAGTTGCAAAGCTGAGAGAGGACATGTGGGCGTTCACAGCAATGACAAGCACAGAAGCTTCTTCAGCATCATCTTAAAGAGCCCACAACATGTATAAAGTAACAAATTACAGCACCTCTATTCTACAGCCAGTAAGGCTTTAGGATACAACATATGATTATATGCAGCTTTTTAAACAAATTAAATTAATATCTATTTAATCCTTTTCCTTATTAGTGTGAATAAATTTAAATCAATTCTATTCAATCAAATGCAATTTCAAAAATGTAAGTGTAATGGACTTCATGGCACCTTTAGTCATATGACATTAACATCTATAGGAGTACACAATTTGGTGCCTCAGTGCTACTGGGAATAACATAATGTGAGAATTTAGAAGGTCAGATGAAAGAGGAAAAAATAAAGTTGTGCGATATCACACAAAAAGGGTAATCATTTTGTGTAATCCTGTCTGAAATGGGCATCACAATGGTATAGCGGGGCAACAATAAATCCTAATTGTTCTCAGTAGCACTAATGACACCCAAGCCAAACATATAATACTACAAGTTGCCTGTAGGTGGCACTCTAGCTGCACAGTCCCTGACTTTTGCTGACACTGCAGGTTGTTGATGTGTACATGGCTTCCTGGATTATGGCCACAGATTGAAATATGTCCCCTCAGTTATGAAAAGAGCATGGCACTCACTGGCCCTACACATATGTGATAAATCCATCAGATTTGACACTTTGTTCTCATTGCTAAGCGTCGATGACAAGTGTTTAGGTTCTATGAGGCTCATGTATTAAGGCTATATCCAAAGCAGCACAAACCATGTACATCATGTTTCTTATGTATCTTCCCCTCCACACCCTCACTAAGTATCTTCCTCTCTTGGCAGGCAGTGGCAGTCCCTCAGGCTGGGGGACAGCTGTGGGTCTTCGGAGGGGAGTTTGCATCTCCCCGATGGGGAACAGTTTTACCATTACAAGGACCTCTGGGTACTTCACCTCAATACCAAAACATGGGAGCAGATAAAGTAAGATAACGGTCGGTTGTTTCTCCTTCATGTAAATCTGCATCTCTTGTACTGCAACTCTTGTCCAATCACTTTCACTCTCACGTAGAGCCTCAAGTCTTTACCTTCCATTATATTGTTAGGTTATGTTCACACACAGTGTTTCCCTCCGTATTTTGGTCAGTATTTTCTCAACCAAAATCAGAAGTGTAATTGACAGGGCAAAACTATAATGGAAAGATTTGCACAGCTTCTGTGGGTAGGTGACCACCAATATAGCCACTGTTACTGTGGCAGTCCCTAAATTCTGAGGTATTCTAATTTGAATCCCCTTCCTTTATATAGCTGAGTGGTGTCAAGCCCTAATGGGGACTAGATAAACAATGATCAAGGATATAAAGTATCTGCACAATTTAGGGATGTATTTGTTGATGTGTTTCACATACATGTCTACTGTGTAGATCCCCAGGAGGACCCTCTGGAAGAAGTGGCCACCGCATGTTGTATTCTAAGAAGCAGCTTATAGTGTTTGGAGGATTTCATGAAAGCACAAGGTGAGAGCCTTAGTTAGTGACATGCCCATCCTCAGACCCACACTTGCCATAGAAAGGGTGTTAAAAGTCTGTTGGGAGATCTCTGAGTAGTGTGCGACCAACTCATCTCTAACCTGCTTTCGGCCTTCAGCTGTGGCGAAACTCCTACTTCAAGCATAGACTAAAATTCATACAGATGTTGTTCTGCAGCAGCTGGAGAGCCACATGTTGAGGAATTCATGGTGTCAAGCTACCATAATGCATTAACTGTTCTTATTTCCATCATGGGGCCTTCAATCCACCCTCATCTACTTTGTGCCCCTAGTTAAAGGGACATGCTGATTTTATATAAAGTGGAAGTATGAGCAGGTTGGACAAATCTAACCTACTGATAACTCCCTATTGCGCATGGGGTGCTGAGGAAGAAGGTATGTCTCTTACCATCATCCTCCGCACCGTTCCTGTGCCACTTGTGGTGTCGGGGTAGGGTTCCCGCCCTTAGAGTGCAGATCCACCAGATCGGATGGATCCTTTGGAGCGTTGCCCCCGCCCTCAGTGCTCCAAACAGCCTTACCGGACACAAGGTTACACTACAAACTGCATGGGAACAGCTAGAGGATGAAGGTAAGAGACATACAGATTTGTCTAACCTGCTGATAGTTCCCCTTTGATAATTTTGAGGGAGATTTATTAATCCCTAGACACAAAATTACACGCACACATTTTTGACTAGGCCTCTTCTGCTGAAAAAATTGTGATTTGCAGTCTTCATTATTTCAGCCAGTAGCGTGTAAGTACACACCAATACCTTTTAACACCTATTAAGACACTTCCTTTGCTATTGATACTCTTTTTAGGGATTACATTTATTATAACGACTTGTACACATTTAACCTGGACTCCTTCACTTGGGCGAAGATCTCACCATCTGGCACTGGCCCTTCACCGCGGTCGGGATGTCAGTTGACCACGACCCAGGATGGAGGTGTTGTTATCTATGGGGGATATTCTAAGCTGGTGAGACTTTCAACATATTACTTTCTGTAGAATCAGTGCCGACATAAAACTGGGGGGCAGTGACCTGCAAATATAGAAACCTAGGACAGTGCAAAACTGTGTCAAGAGACCCAATCACTATTGGTAACAAGTATGGATAAAAAAGTTTCTTGAGGTTAATTTAACATAAATTTGGTTTTAACAGAAAACATATAGTCATATATAGTGGTCATTCCTCTAACCTGAAGTAACTGATAACGGAGCAATCTGTTCTAAAAACTTTTTAACCCCCGCCAGAATTTTTGATAAAAGGGAACAATAGACTGTATTCAGGTGTCCTAGAGTCATCCTCTTACCACACTATAATGGCTAATAACAGGGCTTCAGAAACTAAAAGAGTGTATTTGCCCTCCATTGGCCTGGTATATAACAATATACTACGTTAAAATAATTTATAGTGGCAGTCTGTGGATGATATATTGTGCTGTGCGCCTATACAACCTTATTTTGGAGGTACACATTTGGAACATTTCCCAGCATATATAAAATGGTAGACCTTAAGTTGATGTGAGCTGGGCCTCATGGTCAGCTTTTCTTTTGGGCGTCAGCCAGAGTTAATTTGTCCTACAGTCAGCCGTGCTTTGATTTGAAATGGCTGATATCATGAAATAATAACTTAGGGTCCTTTTTACATGGCCTGATACGGGGCAGTGCAAGGACGTAAGTGAGCGTCGATCAGCGAGATCAGTGCTTGTTTACAGTGATTTGCGATCAGCTGAGGAGCAGGCGTTTTCTCGCTCCTCAGCTGATTGCTGATGCTTACACAGGCTGATTATAGGCCAAGAGAGCATTTTCTAGCGATAATCGGCCCATGTAAAAGGGGCTTTACATTCAACTGCTTGTTAGGCTAATTTGTGTGTTTATTGTGCTCCCCAGAGAGTGAAGAAGGATGTAGACAAAGGGACAGTGCACACAGACATGTTCCTGCTGAAGATGGAAAGTGCAGGTGAGCAGTCCTATCTGACCTCAAAATATACTTTGATCAGTCACCCTGAGTTCTATTTTACTTAATCACCTACTGAAGTAATAAAGGCAGGGTAACATAGTCATAGCCATTACATTACCAGCTAACTTTCCCACAAGAAAAAGTTCTGCAGTCATGTATACAGCTACACTCTTTATACACTCTTCTATTGCTCTACTTTTGTGTTAGCCTGTACTTCAAATCTAAACACAGCATTGGCTGCCTGAAACACCCCTTGCTAGGGTCCCAAATTATCCAGGGCAAAGGCCCCCTTTTGCTATCTGACCTGCGGTCAAGCTAGAGATTGCTATTGTATGTATTTGTGGGTCATGAACTGCTGTTGGAACCACGCAGGCTGCCGTGCTGAGTCCTCATCTCCTATCAGACCCCACAGCTTCAGGTAGTCCCGTGACCAGTAGCGGATTATAATAGGTCCGTTTCGGGCGGTAGCCCGGGGCCCTGAGGTCCTGGGGGGCCCATGGCCCCCCAAACAGACTTATACTTTCAGTTTTTTGCACAAATTAGGGCAAAACTGCAGCCCGGAGACAATGCAGTAACATTACAGAACATACTGAAGGACCTTATCATGTGACAATGATGTCATCACAGGTCCTTAACAGGCTGCATTATAGAAGAAAAAGCTAAAGCTAGTGCTGCCATAGTTACAGTGGGTTGGGGGGGGGGCAAGCTTGGTGAACAGCCCAGGGCCCATGGTAAAGTTAATTCGCCCCTGCCTGTGATGCTGAAGAAAAGGAGTGGAGGATGTGCAGCAATACAGTGTAATGGTACGCATGCTTCATTCTAACTCTACAAGGTCACTATATGAGCTTACTGACACTGTGGGCTGTAATTAAGCCCTTGTGTGGGCCTTCCCCTACTGTCCCTCTTCTAGTGAACAGTGCATTGGTAGGCAAAAAGATTGGGGGAGTGACCATCTTAGGGCTCTATTACACCGAGCAATAATCGGCCGAGTCAGGCCATTTTGGCCGATTATTGCTACATGTAATAAAGACAACAATCAGCTGATGAAACGGTCATTGGCTGATCGTTTCTTTAGGTCCAGATCTAAAATCGTGTAATAGCGATCCTTGCCTGACGGCTAGTTACTTTGTAAAAAAACTAAAATAAACTCCTATATACCTCCCCATACTCCCTGACGTCCTGCTAGCTTCGGCCTGCTCCGGGCACTGTTTGAATTGACAGGCTGCTCAGCCAATCACTGCCTTTATTTACAAGGGCTGCACGGACATTGCTAACAATGTCCGTGCAGTCCTTGCTGCCTGATTATCAGGCTGTAAATGGGCTCAGTAAGCGAGCTCTCGCTTACA
>NW_027208518.1:0-56023 GCF_027789765.1 Dendropsophus ebraccatus | reverse complement strand
ATGGCCACAGGCAGGCTGTATGTAATGATCACAGATAACACTGATCAGTGCTATGGCCACAGGCAGGCTGTATGTAATGATCACAGATAACACTGATCAGTGCTGTGCTATGCCACAGCAGCTGTATGTAATGATCACAGATAACACTGATCAGTGCTATGGCCACAGGCATGCTGTATGTAATGATCACAGATAACACTGATCATTGCTATGGCCACAGGCAGGCTGTATGTAATGATCACAGATAACACTGATCAGTGCTATGGCCACAGGCAGGCTGTATGTAGATCACAGATACACTGATCATGCTATGGCCACAGGCAGGCTGTATGTAATTGATCACAGATAACACTGATCAGTGCTATATGGCCACAGGCAGGCTGTAATGTAATGATCACAGATAACACTGATCAGTGCTATGGCCACAGACAGGCTGTATGTAATGATCACAGATACCGAATCAGTGCTATGGCCACAGCATGGCTGTATGTAATGATCACAGATAAACACTGATCAGTGCTATGGCCACCAGGCTGTATGTAATGATCACAGATAACACTGATCAGTGCTTATGGCCACAGGCAGGCTGTATGTAATGATCCAGATAACAACTGATCAGTGCTATGCTATGGCCACAGCAGGCTGTATGTAATGATAACAGATAACACTGATCAGTGCTATGGCCACAGGCAGGCTGTATGTATGATCACAGATAACACTGATCAGTGCTATGGCCACAGGCAGGCTGTATGTAATGATCACAGATAACACTGACAGTGCTATGGCCACAGACAGGCTGTATGTAATGATCACAGATAACACTGATCGTGCTATGGCCACAGGCAGGCTGTATGTAATGATCACAGATAACACTGATCAGTGCTATGCTATGGCCACAAGCAGGCTGTATGTAATGATCACAGATAACACTGATCATGCTTATGGCCACAGGCAGGCTGTATGTAATGATCACAGATAACACTGATCAGTGCTATGGCCACAGCAGGCTGTATGTAATGATCACAGATAACACTGATCAGTGCTATGCTGCCACAGGCGGCTGTATTATGATCACAGATAACACTGATCAGTGCTATGCTATGGCCACAGGCAGGCTGTATGTAATGATCACAGATAACACTGATCAGTGCTATGGCCACAGGCAGGCTGTATGTAATGATCACAGATAACACTGATCAGTGCTATGGCCACAGGCAGGCTGTATGTAATGATCACAGATAACACTGATCAGTGCTATGGCCACAGGCAGGCTGATGTAATGTATCACAGATAACACTGATCAGTGCTATGGCCACAGGCAGGCTGTATGTAATGATCACAGATAACACTGATCAGTGCTATGCCCACAGGCTGTATGTAATGATCACAGATAACCTGATCAGTGCTATGGCTATACCACAGCAGGCTGTATGTAATGATCACAGATAACACTGATCAGTGCTATGGCCACAGGCAGGCTGTTATGTAATATGATGTGTGGTGGGGGGGAATGTTGTTGTATGGCCCAAACAGAAAATGACACTGATCAGTGCTATGGCCACAGGCAGGCTGTATGTAATGATCACAGATAACACTGATCAGTGCTATCCCACAGGCTCGGCCTGTATGTAATGATCACAGATAACACTTACACTGATCATGCGTATGGCCACAGACAGGCTGTATGTAATGATCCAGATAACACTGATCAGTGCTATGGCCACAGGCAGGCTGTATGTAATGATCACAGATACACTGATCAGTGCTATGGCCCCAGGCTGTATGTAATGATTCAGATAACACTGATCATGGTGCTATGGCCAAGGCAGCTGTATGTAATGATCACAGATAACACTGATCAGTGCTATGCTAACCACAGGCAGGCTGTATGTAATGATCACAGATAACACTGATCAGTGCTATGGCCACAGGCAGGCTGTATGTAATGGATCACAGATAACACTGATCACAGTGCTATGGCCACAGGCAGGCTGTATGTATGATCACAGATAACACTGATCAGTGCTATGGCCACAGCAGGCTGTATGTAATGATCACAGATACACTGATCAGTGCTATGGCCCACAGGCAGGCCTGTATGTAATGATCACAGATAACACTGATCAGTGCTATGGCCACAGGCAGCTGATGTATGATCCAGATAACACTGATCAGTGCCTAATGGCCACAGGCAGGCTGTATGTAATGATCACAGATAACACTGATCAGTGCTATGGCCACAGGCAGGCTGTATGTAATATCACAGATAACACTGATCAGTGCTATGGCCACAGGCAGGCTGTATGTAATGATCACAGATAACACTGATCATGCTATGCTATGGCCCAGCAGGCTGTATGTAATGATCACAGATAACACTGATCAGTGCTATGGCCACAGGCAGGCTGTATGTAATGATCACAGATAACACTGATCAGTGCTATGGCCACAGGCAGGCTGTATGTATGATCACAGATAACACTGATCAGTGCTATGGCACAGGCAGGCTGTATGTAATGATCACAGATAACACTGATCATGCTATGGCCACAGGCAGGCTGTATGTATGATCACAGATACACTGATCAGTGCTATGGCCACAGGCAGGCTGTATGTAATGATCACAGATAACACTGATCAGTGCTATGGCCACAGGCAGGCTGCATGTATGATCACAGATAACACTGATCAGTGCTATGGCCACAGGCAGGCTGTATGTAATGATCACAGATAACACTGATCAGTGCTATGGCCACAGACAGGCTGTATGTAATGATCACAGATAAAGACTGATCGTGCTATGGCCACAGGCAGGCTGTATGTAATGATCTAGATAACACTGATCAGTGCTATGGCCACAGGCATGCTGTATGTAATGATCACAGATAACACTGATCAGTGCTATGCTATGCCACAGGCAGGCTGTATGTAATATCACAGATACACTGATCAGTGCTTTGGCTACAGGCAGGCTGTATGTAATGATCACAGATAACACTGATCAGTGCTATGGGCCACAGCCAGGCTGTATGTAATGATCACAGATAACACTGATCAGTGCTATGCCCAGGCATCCTGTATGTAATGATCACAGATAACACTGATCAGTGCTATGGCCACAGGCAGGCTGTATGTAATGATCACAGATAACTGATCAGTGCTATGGCCACAGGCAGGCTGTATGTAATGATCACAGATAACACTGATCAGTGCTATGGCCACAGGCGGCTGTATGTAATGATCACAGATAACACTGATCAGTGCTATGGCTACAGGCAGGCTGTATGTATGATCACAGATAACACTGATCAGTGCTATGGCCACAGGCAGGCTGTATATGATCACAGATAACACTGATCATGCTATGGCCACAGCAGGCTGTATGTAATGATCACAGATAACACTGATCAGTGCTATGGCCACAGGCAGGCTGTATGTAATGATCACAGATACACTGATCAGTGCTATGCCACAGGCAGGCTGTATGTAATGATCACAGATAACACTGATCAGTGCTATGGCCACAGCAGGCTGTATGTAATGATCACAGATAACACTGATCAGTGCTATGGCCACAGGCAGGCTGTATGTAATGATCACAGATAACACTGATCAGTGCTATGGCCACAGGCAGGCTGTATGTAATGATCACAGATAACACTGATCAGTGCTATGGCCACAGGCAGGCTGTATGTAATGATCACAGATAACCTGATCAGTGCTATGGCCACAGGCAGGCTGTATGTAATGATCACAGATAACACTGATCAGTGCTATGGCCACAGGCTGTATGTAATGATCACAGATAACACTGATCAGTGCTATGGCCACAGGCAGGCTGTATGTAATGATCACAGATAACACTGATCAGTGCTATGGCCACAGGCAGGCTGTATGTAATGATCACAGATAACACTGATCAGTGCTATGGCCCAGGCAGGCTGTATGTAATGATCACAGATAACACTGATCAGTGCTATGGCCACAGGCAGGCTGTAATGTAATGATCACAGATAACACTGATCATGCTATGCTATGGCCACAGGCAGGCTGTATGTAATGATCACAGATAACACTGATCATGCTATGGCCACAGGCAGGCTGTATGTAATGATCACAGATACACTGATCAGTGCTATGGCCACAGGCAGGCTGTATGTAATGATCACAGATAACACTGATCAGTGCTATGGCCACAGGCGGCTGTATGTAATGATCACAGATAACACTGATCAGTGCCTATGGCCACAGGCAGGCTGTATGTAATGATCACAGATAACACTGATCAGTGCTATGGCGCCACAGGCAGGCTGTATGTATGATCACAGATAACACTGATCAGTGCTATGGCCACAGGCAGGCTGTATGTAATGATCACAGATAACACTGATCAGTGCTATGGCCACAGGCAGGCTGTATGTAATGATCACAGATAACACTGATCAGTGCTATGCTATGGCCACAGGCAGGCTGTATGTAATGATCACAGATACACTGATCAGTGCTATGGCCACAGGCAGGCTGTATGTAATCACAGATAACACTGATCAGTGCTATGGCCACAGGCAGGCTGTATGTAATGATCACAGATAACACTGATCATCTGTGCTATGGCCACAGGCAGGCTGTATGTAATGATCACAGATAACACTGATCAGTGCTATGGCCACAGGCAGGCTGTATGTAATGATTACAGATAACACTGATCAGTGCTATGGCCACAGACAGGCTGTATGTAATGATCACAGATAACACTGATCAGTGCTATGGCCACAGGCAGGCTGTATGTAATGATCACAGATAACACTGATCAGTGCTATGGCCACAGGCAGGCTGTATGTAATGATCACAGATAACACTGATCAGTGCTATGGCCACAGGCATGGCTGTATGTAATGATCACAGATAACACTGATCAGTGCTATGGCCACAGGCAGGCTGTATGTAATGATCACAGATAACACTGATCTTTGCTATGGCCACAGGCAGGCTGTATGTAATGATCACAGATAACACTGATCAGTGCTATGCCACAGGCAGGCTGTATGTATGATCACAGATAACACTGATCAGTGCTATGCTATGGCCACAGGCAGGCAGTATGTAATGATCACAGATAACACTGATCAGTGCTATGGCCACAGGCAGGCTGTATGTAATGATCACAGATAACCTGATCAGTGCTATGGCCACAGGCAGGCTGTATGTAATGATCACAGATAACACTGATCAGTGCTATGGCCACAGGCAGGCTCTATGTAATGATCACAGATAACACTGATCATTGCTATGGCCACAGCAGGCTGTATGTAATGATCACAGATAACACTGATCAGTGCTATGCTATGGCCACAGGCAGGCTGTATGTAATGATCCAGATAACACTGATCAGTGCTATGCTATGGCCACAGGCAGGCTGTATGTAATGATCACAGATAACACTGATCAGTGCTATGGCCACAGCAGGCTGTAGTAATGATCACAGATAACACTGATCAGTGCTATGGCCCACAGGCAGGCTGTATGTAATGATCACAGATAACACTGATCAGTGCTATGGCCACAGGCAGGCTGTATGTAATGATCACAGATAACACTGATCAGTGCTATGCTATGGCCACAGGCAGGCTGTATGTAATGATCACAGATACACTGATCAGTGCTATGGCCACAGGCAGGCTGTATGTAATGATCACAGATAACACTGATCAGTGCTATGGCCACAGGCAGGCTGTATGTAATGATCACAGATAACACTGATCAGTGCTATGGCCACAGCAGGCTGTATGTAATGATCACAGATAACACTGATCAGTGCTATGGCCACAGGCAGGCTGTATGTAATGATCACAGATAACACTGATCAGTGCTATGGCCACAGGCAGGCTGTATGTAATGATCACAGATAACACTGATCAGTGCTATGGCCACAGGCAGGCTGTATGTAATGATCACAGATAACACTGATCAGTGCTATGGCCACAGGCAGGCTGTATGTAATGATCACAGATAACACTGATCAGTGCTATGGCCACAGGCAGGCTGTTATGTATGATCACAGATAACACTGATCAGTGCTATGGTCACAGGCTGTATGTAATGATCACAGATAACACTGATCAGTGCTATGGCCACAGGCAGGCTGTATGTAATCACAGATAACACTGATCAGTGCTATGGCCACAGGCAGGCTGTATGTAATGATCACAGATCACTGATCAGTGCTGTGCTATGGCCACAGGCAGGCTGTATGTAATGATCACAGATAACACTGATCAGTGCTATGGCCACAGGCAGGCTGTATGTAATGATCACAGATAACACTGATCAGTGCTATGGCCACAGACAGCTGTATGTAATGATCACAGATAACACTGATCAGTGCTATGGCCACAGGCAGGCTGTATGTAATGATCACAGATAACACTGATCAGTGCTATGGTCACAGGCAGGCTGTATGTAATGATCACAGATAACACTGATCAGTGCTATGGCCACAGGCAGGCTGTATGTAATGATCACAGATAACACTGATCATTGCTATGGCCACAGGCAGACTGTATGTAATGATCACAGATAACACTGATCAGTGCTATGGCCCAGGCAGGCTGTATGTAATGATCACAGATAACACTGATCAGTGCTATGGCCACAGGCAGGCTCTATGTAATGATCACAGATAACACTGATCAGTGGCTATGGCCACAGGCAGGCTGTATGTAATGATCACAGATAACACTGATCAGTGCTATGGCCACAGGCAGGCTGTATGTAATGATCACAGATAACACTGATCAGTGCTATGGCCCACACAGGCTGTATGTAATGATCACAGATAACACTGATCAGTGCTATGGCCCACAGGCTGTATGTAATGATCACAGATAACACTGATCAGTGCTATGGCCACAGGCAGGCTGTATGTAATGATCACAGATAACACTGATCAGTGCTATGGCCACAGGCAGGCTGTATGTAATGATCACAGATAACACTGATCAGTGCTTGCTATGCCACAGGCAGGCTGTATGTAATGATCACAGATAACACTGATCAGTGCTATGGCCACAGGCAGGCTGTATGTAATGATCACAGATAACACTGATCAGTGCTATGGCCACAGGCAGGCTGTATGTAATGATCACAGATAACACTGATCAGTGCTATGGCCACAGGCAGGCTGTATGTAATGATCACAGATAACACTGATCAGTGCTATGGCCACAGGCAGGCTGTATGTAATGATCACAGATAACACTGATCAGTGCTATGGCCACAGGCAGGCTGTATGTAATGATCACAGATAACACTGATCAGTGCTATGGCCACAGGCAGACTGTATGTAATGATCACAGATAACACTGATCAGTGCTATGGCCACAGGCAGGCTGTATGTAATAATCACAGATAACACTGATCAGTGCTATGGCCACAGGCAGGCTGTATGTAATGATCACAGATAACACTGATCAGTGCTATGGCCACAGGCAGGCTGTATGTAATGATCACAGATAACACTGTTCATGCTATGGCCACAGGCAGGCTGTATGTAATGATCACAGATAACACTGATCAGTGCTGTGCTTGGCCACAGGCAGGCTGTATGTAATGATCACAGATAACACTGATCAGTGCTATGCTATGCCACAGGCAGGCTGTATGTAATGATCACAGATAACACCTGATTAGTGCTATGGCCACAGACAGGCTGTATGTAATGATCACAGATAACACTGATCAGTGCTATGGCCACAGGCTGTATGTAATGATCACAGATAACACTGATCAGTGCTATGGCCACAGGCAGGCTCTATGTAATGATCACAGATAAAACTGATCAGTGCTATGGATGCCACAGGCAGGCTGTATGTAATGATCACAGATAACACTGATCAGTGCTATGGCCACAGGCAGGCTGTATGTAATGATCACAGATACACTGATCAGTGCTATGGCCACAGGCAGGCTGTATGTAATGATCACAGATGACACTGATCAGTGCTATGGCCACAGGCAGGCTGTATGTAAATGATCACAGATAACACTGATCAGTGCTATGGCCACAGACAGGCTGTATGTAATGATCACAGATAACACTGATCAGTGCTATGGCCACAGGCAGGCTGTATGTAATGATCACAGATAACACTGATCAGTGCTACAGTGGCCACAGGCAGGCTGTATGTAATGATCACAGATAACACTGATCAGTGCTATGGCCACAGGCAGGCTGTATGTAATGATCACAGATAACACTGATCAGTGCTATGGCCACAGGCAGGCTGTATGTAATGATCACAGATAACACTGATCAGTGCTATGGCCACAGGCAGGCTGTATGTAATGATCACAGATAACACTGATCAGTGCTATGGTGGCCACAGGCAGGCTGTATGTAATGATCACAGATAACACTGATCAGTGCTATGCTATGGCCACAGGCAGGCTGTATGTAATGATCACAGATAACACTGATCAGTGCTATGGCCACAGGCAGGCTGTATGTAATGATCACAGATAACACTGATCAGTGCTATGGCCACAGGCAGGCTGTATGTAATGATCACAGATAACACTGATCAGTGCTATGGCCACAGGCAGGCTGTATGTAATGATCACAGATAACACTGATCAGTGCTGTGCTATGGCCACAGGCAGGCTGTATGTAATGATCACAGATACACTGATCAGTGCTATGCTATGGCCACAGGCAGGCTGTATGTAATGATCACAGATAACACTGATCAGTGCTATGGCCACAGGCAGGCTGTATGTAATGATCACAGATAACACTGATCAGTGCTATGGCCACAGGCAGGCTGTATGTAATGATCACAGATAACACTGATCAGTGCTATGGCCACAGGCAGGCTGTATGTAATGATCACAGATAACACTGATCAGTGCTATGGCCACAGGCAGGCTGTATGTAATGATCACAGATAACACTGATCAGTGCTATGGCCACAGGCTGTATGTAATGATCACAGATAACACTGATCAGTGCTATGGCCACAGGCAGGCTGTATGTAATGATCACAGATAACACTGATCAGTGCTATGCTAGCCACAGGCAGGCTGTATGTAATGATCACAGATAACACTGATCAGTGCTATGGCACAGGCAGGCTGTATGTAATGATCACAGATAACACTGATCAGTGCTATGCAATGGCCACAGGCAGGCTGTATGTAATGATCACATAACACTGATCAGTGCTATGGCCACAGGCAGGCTGTATTTAATGATCACAGATAACACTGATCAGTGCTATGGCCACAGGCAGGCTGTATGTAATGTGGCCATAGCACTGATCAGTGCTATGGCCACAGGCAGGCTGTATGTAATGATCACAGATAACACTGATCAGTGCTATGGCCACAGGCAGGCTGTATGTAATGATCACAGATAACACTGATCAGTGCTATGCTATGGCCACAGGCAGGCTGTATGTAATGATCACAGATAACACTGATCAGTGTTATCTGTGCCCACAGGCAGGCTGTATGTAATGATCACAGATAACACTGATCAGTGCTATGGCCACAGGCAGGCTGTATGTAATGATCACAGATAACACTGATCAGTGCTATGGCCACAGGCAGGCTGTATGTAATGATCACAGATAACACTGATCAGTGCTATGCTATGGCCACAGGCAGGCTGTATGTAATGATCACAGATAACACTGATCAGTGCTATGCTATGGCCACAGGCAGGCTGTATGTAATGATCACAGATAACACTGATTAGTGCTATGGCCACAGACGGCTGTATGTAATGATCACAGATAACACTGATCAGTGCTATGGCCACAGGCAGGCTGTATGTAATGATCATGATAACCTGATCAGTGCTATGGCCACAGGCAGGCTGTATGTAATGATCACAGATAACACTGATCAGTGCTATGGCCACAGGCAGGCTGTATGTAATGATCACAGATAACACCGATCAGTGCTATGGCCACAGGCAGGCTGTATGTAATGATCACAGATAACACTGATCAGTGCTATGCTATACCACAGGCAGGCTGTATGTAATGATCACAGATAACACTGATCAGTGCTGTGGCCACAGGCAGGCTGTATGTAATGATCACAGATACACGATCAGTGCTATGGCCACAGGCAGGCTGTATGTAATGATCACAGATAACACTGATCAGTGCTATGCCCACAGACAGGCTGTATGTCTGATCACAGATAACACTGATCAGTGCTATGGCCACAGACAGGCTGTATGTAATGATCACAGATAACACTGATCAGTGCTATGGCCACAGGCAGTGTATGTAATGATCACAGATAAACTGATCAGTGCTATGGCCACAGGCAGGCTGTATGTAATGATCACAGATAACACTGATCAGTGCTATGCTATAACCACAGGCAGGCTGTATGTAATGATCACAGATAACACTGATCAGTGCTATGGCCACAGGCAGGCTGTATGTAATGATCACAGATAACACTGATCAGTGCTATGCAGATGGCCACAGGCAGGCTGTATGTAATGATCACAGATAACACTGATCAGTGCTATGGCCACAGGCAGGCTGTATGTAATGATCACAGATAACACTGATCAGTGCTATGCTATGGCCACAGGCAGGCTGTATGTAATGATCACAGATAACACTGATCAGTGCTATGCTATGGCCACAGGCAGGCTGTATGTAATGATCACAGATACACTGATCAGTGCTATATGGCCACAGGCAGGCTGTATGTAATGATCACAGATAACACTGATCAGTGCTATGGCCACAGGCAGGCTGTATGTAATGATCACAGATAACACTGATCAGTGCTATGGCCACAGGCAGGCTGTATGTAATGATCACAGATAACACTGATCAGTGCTGTGCTATGGCCACAGGCAGGCTGTATGTAATGATCACAGATAACACTGATCAGTGCTATGCTATGGCCACAGGCAGGCTGTATGTAATGATCACAGATAACACTGATTAGTGCTATGGCCACAGACAGGCTGTATGTAATGATCACAGATAACACTGATCAGTGCTATGCCACAGGCAGGCTGTATGTAATGATCATAGATAACACTGATCAGTGCTATGGCCCACAGCCGGCTGTATGTAATGATCACAGATAACACTGATCAGTGCTATGGCCACAGGCAGGCTGTATGTAATGATCACAGATAACACCGATCAGTGCTATGGCCACAGGCAGGCTGTATGTAATGATCACAGATAACACTGATCAGTGCTATGCTATGGCCACAGGCAGGCGTATGTATGATGACAGATAACAGATAACACTGATCAGTGCTGTGGCCACAGGCAGGCTGTATGTATGATCACAGATGACACTGATCAGTGCTATGGCCACAGGCAGGCTGTATGTAATGATCACAGATAACACTGATCAGTGCTATGGCCACAGACAGGCTGTATGTAATGATCACAGATAACACTGATCAGTGCTATGGCCACAGAGGCTGTATGTAATGATCACAGATAACACTGATCAGTGCTATGGCCACGGCAGGCTGTATGTAATGATCACAGATAACACTGATCAGTGCTATGGCCACAGGCTGTATGTAATGATCACAGATAAAACACTGTCAGTGCTATGGCCACAGGCAGGCTGTATGTAATGATCACAGATAACACTGATCAGTGCTATGCTATAACCACAGGCAGGCTGTATGTAATGATCACAGATAACACTGATCAGTGCTATGGCCACAGGCAGGCTGTATGTAATGATCACAGATAACACTGATCATGCTATGGCCACAGTCAGGCTGTATGTAATGATCACAGATAACACTGATCAGTGCTATGCAGTGGCCACAGGCAGGCTGTATGTAATGATCACAGATAACACTGATCAGTGCTATGGCCACAGGCAGGCTGTATGTAATGATCACAGATAACACTGATCAGTGCTATGGCCACAGGCAGGCTGTATGTAATGATCACAGATAACACTGATCAGTGCTATGGCCACAGGCAGGCTGTATGTAATGATCACAGATAACACTGATCAGTGCTATGGCCACAGGCAGGCTGTATGTAATGATCACAGATAACACTGATCATGCTATGCTATGGCCACAGGCAGGCTGTATGTAATGATCACAGATAACACTGATTAGTGCTATGGCCACAGACAGGCTGTATGTAATGATCACAGATAACACTGATCAGTGCTATGGCCACAGGCAGCTGTATGTAATGATCACAGATAACACTGATCAGTGCTATGGCCACAGACAGGCTGTATGTAATGATCACAGATAACACTGATCAGTGCTATGGCCACAGGCAGGCTGTATGTAATGATCACAGATAAAACTGATCAGTGCTATGGCCACAGGCAGGCTGTATGTAATGATCATAGATACACTGATCAGTGCTATGCTATTGCCACAGGCAGGCTGTATGTAATGATCACAGATAACACTGATCAGTGCTATGCTATGGCCACAGGCAGGCTGTATGTAATGATCACAGATAACACTGATCAGTGCTATGGCCACAGGCAGGCTGTATGTAATGATCACAGATAACACCGATCAGTGCTATGGCCACAGGCAGGCTGTATGTAATGATCACAGATAACACTGATCAGTGCTATGCTATAACCACAGGCAGGCTGTATGTAATGATCACAGATAACACTGATCCTGCTATGGCCACAGGCAGGCTGTATGTAATGATCACAGATATTACTGATCAGTGCTATGGCCACAGGCTGTATGTAATGATCACAGATGACACTGATCAGTGCTATGGCCACAGCAGGCTGTATGTAATGATCACAGATAACACTGATCAGTGCTATGGCCACAGGCAGGCTGTATGTAATAATCACAGATAACACTGATCAGTGCTGTGCTATGGCCACAGGCAGGCTGTATGTAATGATCACAGATATAACTGATCAGTGCTATGGCCACAGGCAGGCTCTATGTAATGATCACAGATAACACTGATCAGTGCTATGGCCACAGACAGGCTGTATGTAATGATCACAGATAACACTGATCAGTGCTATGGCCACAAGGCAGGCTGTATGTAATGATCACAGATAACATGTATCAGTGCTATGGCCACAGGCAGGCTGTATGTACTGATCACAGATAACACTGATCAGTGCTATGGCCACAGGCAGGCTGTATGTAAGATCACAGATACTACTGATCAGTGCTATGGCACAGGCAGGCTGTATGTAATGATCACAGATAACACTGATCAGTGCTATTGGCCACAGCAGGCTGTATGTATGATCACAGATAACACTGATCAGTGCTATGGCCACAGGCAGGCTGTATGTAATGATCACAGATAACACTGATCAGTGCTATGGACAGCAGGCAGGCTGTATGTAATGATCACAGATAACACTGATCAGTGCTATGGCCAAGACAGGCTGTATGTACTGATCACAGATAACACTGATCAGTGCTTATGGCCACAGGCAGGCTGTATGTACTGATCACAGATAACACTGATCAGTGCTATGGCCACAGGACAGGCTGTATGTAATGATCACAGATAACACTGATCAGTGCTATGGGCCACAGACAGGCTGTATGTAATGATCACAGATAACACTGATCAGTGCTATGGCCCACAGGACAGGCTGTATGTAATGATCACAGATAACACTGATCAGTGCTTATGGCCACAGGCAGGCTTGTATGTAATGATCACAGATAACACTGATCAGTGCTATGGCCACAGGCAGGCTGTATGTAATGATCACAGATAACACTAGATGCAGTGCTATTGGCCACAGGCAGGCTGTATGTAATGATCACAGATAACACTGATCAGTGCTATGGCCACAGGCAGGCTGTATGTAATGATCACAGATAACACTGATCAGTGCTATGCACAGACAGGCCTGTATGTAATGATCACAGATAACACTGATCAGTGCTATGGCCACAGGCAGGCTGTATGTAATGATCACAGATAACACTGATCAGTGCTATGGCCACAGGCAGGCTGTATGTAATGATCACAGATAACACTGATCAGTGCTGTGCTATGGCCACAGGCAGGCTGTATGTAATGATCACAGATAACACTGATTAGTGCTGTGCTATGGCCACAGGCAGGCTGTATGTAATGATCACAGATAACACTGATCAGTGCTATGCTATGGCCACAGGCAGGCTGTATGTAATGATCACAGATAACACTGATCAGTGCTATGCTATGGCCACAGGCAGGCTGTATGTAATGATCACAGATAACACTGATCAGTGCTATGGCCACAGGCAGGCTGTATGTAATGATCACAGATAACACTGATCAGTGCTATGGCCACAGGCAGGCTGTATGTAATGATCACAGATAACACTGATCAGTGCTATGGTCACAGGCAGGCTGTATGTAATGATCACAGATAACACTGATCAGTGCTATGCTATGGCCACAGGCAGGCTGTATGTAATGATCACAGATAACACTGATCAGTGCTATGCTATGGCCACAGGCAGGCTGTATGTAATGATCACAGATAACACTGATCAGTACTATGGCCACAGGCAGGCTGTATGTAATGATCACAGATAACACTGATCAGTGCTGTGCTATGGCCACAGGCAGGCTGTATGTAATGATCACAGATAACACTGATCAGTGCTATGCTATGGCCACAGGCAGGCTGTATGTAATGATCACAGATACACTGATCAGTGCTGTGCTATGGCATAGCAGGGGTCAGTACATGCAATGAATGAATGTGAAAGTCCCCTAAGTGGACTAAAAATGTGTAAAATAAATAAAGTTATTAAAAATGCCCCAAAGCCCCTCCCCCAATAAAAGTCTAAATCCCCCCCCCCCCCCCCCCCCGTTCCTACATTAAAAGATATAGATGTGTCTGTATAATGTATTACCGTATCTGTACGGTTCTGGTTCTGACACACTGGGAGCTGATAGACATCCAGGAAGTGAAGAAAAATGCCTCTGTGCCAATCCACATTGTCTCCTGCTCCCTCTGCTATCCCTCCTTAGGAGACAAATCTTCCATGCCTCTGTCTCACATTGTGTGTGTTTTGCTGAGCACAGGCTGATGATGCAGACAGGGGCAGGGCGTGATGTCACAGGAGGCGGGGCTGGATCCCCCAATCCCCTGACTGATTCACCATCTCTGACCAGCCAGAAGTGGCTGCTGCACTGATTTAACTGATTGTGCAAAAGTCTGCAGTGACATTAGGGATATGTTCACACGTTAGAGTCTCATTGCAGTACTGCAGCGTTTTCACATAAATGATGCAATAACCCAATTAAATGATGCTATGGTACAGAGGATCAGAGCCGGCACTGCCATCCCACCAGGACAAAAAATAAAGCATAAACACTATATCCCATGTAAGATTATTGGATAAGTCCCTATTAAGCATTCACCTCAAAGATATTATTATACATATACATATGTGCATGGAGATGAAAAGAAATAAAAATTATCTAAAAAGTTCTTTACTTTATTCCAATATCAGCGTTACAGGTAGAGAATACAGCGTGCTGTGTGGTGTTACAGGTAGAGAATACAGAGCTGTGTGGTGTTACAGGTAGAGAAAACAGGTGCTGTGTGGTGTTACAGGTAGAGAATACAGTGCTGTGTGGTGTTACAGGTAGAGAATACAGCGTGCTGTGGTGTGTTACAGGTAAGAATACAGTGTGCTGTGTGGTGTTACAGGTAGAGAATACAGTGTGCTGTGTGGTGTTACAGGTAGAGAATACAGTGCTGTGTGGTGTTACAGGTAGAGAATACAGTGCTGTGTGGTGTTACAGGTAGAGAATACAGTTCTGTGTGGTGTTACAGTTAGAGAATACAGTGTGCTGTGTGGTGTTACTGGTAGAGAATACAGCGTGCTGTGTGGTGTTACAGGTAGAGAATACAGTGTGCTGTGTGGTGTTACAGGTAGAGAATACAGTGCTGTGTGGTGTTACAGGTAGAGAATACAGTGCTGTGTGGTGTTACAGGTAGAGAATACAGTGCTGTGTGGTGTTACAGGTAGAGAATACAGTGCTGTGTGGTGTTACAGGTAGAGAATACAGTGCTGTGTGGTGTTACAGGTAGAGAATACAGTGCTGTGTGATGTTACAGGAGAATACAGTGCTGTGTGGTGTTACAGGTAGAGAATACAGCATGCTGTGTGGTGTTACAGGTAGAGAATACAGCGTGCTGTGTGGTGTTACAGGTAGAGAATACAGCGTGCTCTGTGGTGTTACAGTTAGAGAATACAGCGCTGTGCGCGTTACAGGTAGAGAATACAGTGTGCTGTGTGGTGTTACAGGTAGAGAATACAGCGTGCTGTGTGGTGTTACAGGTAGAGAATACAGCGTGCTGTGTGGTGTTACAGGTAGAGAATACAGCGTGCTGTGTGGTGTTACAGGTAGAGAATACAGCGTGCTGTGTGGTGTTACAGGTAGAGAATACAGCGTGCTGTGTGGTGTTACAGGTAGAGAATACAGTGCTGTGTGGTGTTACAGGTAGAGAATACAGCGTGCTGTGTGGTGTTACAGGTAGAGAATACAGTGCTGTGTGGTGTTACAGGTAGAGAATACAGCGTGCTGTGTGGTGTTACAGGTAGAGAATACAGCGTGCTGTGTGGTGTTACAGGTAGAGAATACAGTGTGCTGTGTGGTGTTACAGGTAGAGAATACAGTGCTGTGTGGTGTTACAGGTAGAGAATACAGTGCTGTGTGGTGTTACAGGTAGAGAATACAGTGCTGTGTGGTGTTACAGGTAGAGAATACAGTGCTGTGTGGTGTTACAGGTAGAGAATACAGTGTGCTGTGTGGTGTTACAGGTAGAGAATACAGGTGCTGTGTGTGATACAGTGCTGTGTGTGTTACAGTGTGGTGTTACAGGTAGATAATACAGCGAGCTGTGTGGTGTTACAGGTAGAGAATACAGCGTGCTGTGTGGTGTTACAGGTAGAGAATACAGTGTGCTGTGTGGTGTTACAGGTAGAGAATACAGTGCTGTGTGGTGTTACAGGTAGAGAATACAGTGCTGTGTGGTGTTACAGGTAGATAATACAGCGAGCTGTGTGGTGTTACAGGTAGAGAATACAGTGTGCTGTGTGTGTGTTACAGGTAGAGAATACAGTGCTGTGTGGTGTTACAGGTAGAGAATACAGTGTGCTGTGTGGTGTTACAGGTAGAGAATACAGTGTGGTGTGGTGTTACAGGTAGAGAATACAGTGCTGTGTGGTGTTACAGGTAGAGAATACAGTGCTGTGTGGTGTTACAGGTAGAGAATACAGTGTGCTGTGTGGTGTTACAGGTAGAGAATACAGCGTGCTGTGTGGTGTTACAGGTAGAGAATACAGTGTGCTGTGTGGTGTTACAGGTAGAGAATACAGTGCTGTGTGGTGTTACAGGTAGAGAATACAGCGTGCTGTGTGGTGTTACAGGTAGAGAATACAGTGTGCTGTGTGGTGTTACAGGTAGAGAATACAGCGTGCTGTGTGGTGTTACAGGTAGAGAATACAGCGTGCTGTGTGGTGTTACAGGTAGAGAATACAGTGCTGTGTGGTGTTACAGGTAGAGAATACAGCGTGCTGTGTGGTGTTACAGGTAGAGAATACAGCGCTGTGTGGTGTTACAGGTAGAGAATACAGCGTGCTGTGTGGTGTTACAGGTAGAGAATACAGCGTGCTGTGTGGTGTTACAGGTAGAGAATACAGTGCTGTGTGGTGTTACAGGTAGAGAATACAGTGCTGTGTGGTGTTACAGGTAGAGAATACAGTGTGCTGTGTGGTGTTACAGGTAGAGAATACAGCGTGCTGTGTGGTGTTACAGGTAGAGAATACAGTGCTGTGTGGTGTTACAGGTAGAGAATACAGTGTGCTGTGTGGTGTTACAGGTAGAGAATACAGCTGTGTGGTGTTACAGGTAGAGAATACAGTGCTGTGTGGTGTTACAGGTAGAGAATACAGTGTGCTGTGTGGTGTTACAGGTAGAGAATACAGCGTGCTGTGTGGTGTTACAGGTAGAGAATACAGTGCTGTGTGGTGTTACAGGTAGAGAATACAGTGCTGTGTGGTGTTACAGGTAGAGAATACAGTGCTGTGTGGTGTTACAGGTAGAGAATACAGTGCTGTGTGGTGTTACAGGTAGAGAATACAGTGCTGTGTGGTGTTACAGGTAGAGAATACAGTGCTGTGTGGTGTTACAGGTAGAGAATACAGTGCTGTGTGGTGTTACAGGTAGAGAATACAGTGCTGTGTGGTGTTACAGGTAGAGAATACAGCGTGCTGTGTGGTGTTACAGGTAGAGAATACAGCGTGCTGTGTGGTGTTACAGGTAGAGAATACAGTGCTGTGTGGTGTTACAGGTAGAGAATACAGCGTGCTGTGTGGTGTTACAGGTAGAGAATACAGTGCTGTGTGGTGTTACAGGTAGAGAATACAGCGTGCTGTGTGGTGTTACAGGTAGAGAATACAGTGCTGTGTGGTGTTACAGGTAGAGAATACAGTGCTGTGTGGTGTTACAGGTAGAGAATACAGCGTGCTGTGTGGTGTTACAGGTAGAGAATACAGTGCTGTGTGGTGTTACAGGTAGAGAATACAGTGCTGTGTGGTGTTACAGGTAGAGAATACAGCGTGCTGTGTGGTGTTACAGGTAGAGAATACAGCGTGCTGTGTGGTGTTACAGGTAGAGAATACAGTGCTGTGTGGTGTTACAGGTAGAGAATACAGCGTGCTGTGTGGTGTTACAGGTAGAGAATACAGTGTGCTGTGTGGTGTTACAGGTAGAGAATACGTGCTGTGTGGTGTTACAGGTAGAGAATACAGTGTGCTGTGTGGTGTTACAGGTAGAGAATACAGTGTGCTGTGTGGTGTTACAGGTAGAGAATACAGCGTGCTGTGTGGTGTTACAGGTAGAGAATACAGTGCTGTGTGGTGTTACAGGTAGAGAATACAGCGCTGTGTGGTGTTACAGGTAGAGAATACAGCGTGCTGTGTGGTGTTACAGGTAGAGAATACAGTGTGCTGTGTGGTGTTACAGGTAGAGAATACAGCGTGCTGTGTGGTGTTACAGGTAGAGAATACAGCCTGCTGTGTGGTGTTACAGGTAGAGAATACAGTGTGCTGTGTGGTGTTACAGGTAGAGAATACAGCGTGCTGTGTGGTGTTACAGGTAGAGAATACAGCGTGCTGTGTGGTGTTACAGGTAGAGAATACAGCTTGCTGTGTGGTGTTACAGGTAGAGAATACAGTGCTGTGTGGTGTTACAGGTGGAGAATACAGTGTGCTGTGTGGTGTTACAGGTAGAGAATACAGCGTGCTGTGTGGTGTTACAGGTAGAGAATACAGCTTGCTGTGTGGTGTTACAGGTAGAGAATACAGCGTGCTGTGTGGTGTTACAGGTAGAGAATACAGCGTGCTGTGTGGTGTTACAGGTAGAGAATACAGCGTGCTGTGTGGTGTTACAGGTAGAGAATACAGCGTGCTGTGTGGTGTTACAGGTAGAGAATACAGTGTGCTGTGTGGTGTTACAGGTAGAGAATACAGCGTGCTGTGTGGTGTTACAGGTAGAGAATACAGTGCTGTGTGGTGTTACAGGTAGAGAATACAGCGTGCTGTGTGGTGTTACAGGTAGAGAATACAGTGTGCTGTGTGGTGTTACAGGTAGAGAATACAGTGCTGTGTGGTGTTACAGGTAGAGAATACAGTGCTGTGTGGTGTTACAGGTAGAGAATACAGTGTGCTGTGTGGTGTTACAGGTAGAGAATACAGCGTGCTGTGTGGTGTTACAGGTAGAGAATACAGCGTGCTGTGTGGTGTTACAGGTAGAGAATACAGCGTGCTGTGTGGTGTTACAGGTAGAGAATACAGCGTGCTGTGTGGTGTTACAGGTAGAGAATACAGCGTGCTGTGTGGTGTTACAGGTAGAGAATACAGTGCTGTGTGGTGTTACAGGTAGAGAATACAGTGCTGTGTGGTGTTACAGGTAGAGAATACAGCGTGCTGTGTGGTGTTACAGGTAGAGAATACAGTGTGCTGTGTGGTGTTACAGGTAGAGAATACAGTGCTGTGTGGTGTTACAGGTAGAGAATACAGCGTGCTGTGTGGTGTTACAGGTAGAGAATACAGCGTGCTGTGTGGTGTTACAGGTAGAGAATACAGTGCTGTGTGGTGTTACAGGTAGAGAATACAGTGCTGTGTGGTGTTACAGGTAGAGAATACAGCGTGCTGTGTGGTGTTACAGGTAGAGAATACAGCGTGCTGTGTGGTGTTACGGGTAGAGAATACAGTGCTGTGTGGTGTTACAGGTAGAGAATATATGTGCTGTGTGGTGTTACAGGTAGAGAATACAGCGTGCTGTGTGGTGTTACAGGTAGAGAATACAGTGTGCTGTGTGGTGTTACAGGTAGAGAATACAGTGCTGTGTGGTGTTACAGGTAGAGAATACAGCGCTGTGTGGTGTTACAGGTAGAGAATACAGCGTGCTGTGTGGTGTTACAGGTAGAGAATACAGTGCTGTGTGGTGTTACAGGTAGAGAATACGTGCTGTGTGGTGTTACAGGTAGAGAATACAGCGTGCTGTGTGGTGTTACAGGTAGAGAATACAGTGTGCTGTGTGGTGTTACAGGTAGAGAATACAGTGTGCTGTGTGGTGTTACAGGTAGAGAATACAGCGTGCTGTGTGGTGTTACAGGTAGAGAATACAGTGTGCTGTGTGGTGTTACAGGTAGAGAATACAGCGCTGTGTGGTGTTACAGGTAGAGAATACAGTGCTGTGTGGTGTTACAGGTAGAGAATACAGCGTGCTGTGTGGTGTTACAGGTAGAGAATACAGCGTGCTGTGTGGTGTTACAGGTAGAGAATACAGCGTGCTGTGTGGTGTTACAGGTAGAGAATACAGCGTGCTGTGTGGTGTTACAGGTAGAGAATACAGCGTGCTGTGTGGTGTTACAGGTAGAGAATACAGCGTGCTGTGTGGTGTTACAGGTAGAGAATACAGCGTGCTGTGGTGTTACAGGTAGAGAATACAGTGCTGTGTGGTGTTACAGGTAGAGAATACAGTGTGCTGTGTGGTGTTACAGGTAGAGAATACAGTGCTGTGTGGTGTTACAGGTAGAGAATACAGTGCTGTGTGGTGTTACAGGTAGAGAATACAGCGTGGTGTTACAGGTAGAGAATACAGCGTGCTGTGTGGTGTTACAGGTAGAGAATACAGCGTGCTGTGTGGTGTTACAGGTAGAGAATACAGTGCTGTGTGGTGTTACAGGTAGAGAATACAGTGCTGTGTGGTGTTACAGGTAGAGAATACAGTGCTGTGTGGTGTTACAGGTAGAGAATACAGCGTGCTGTGTGGTGTTACAGGTAGAGAATACAGCGTGCTGTGGTGTTACAGGTAGAGAATACAGTGCTGTGTGGTGTTACAGGTAGAGAATACAGTGCTGTGTGGTGTTACAGATAGAGAATACAGAGTGCTGTGTGGTGTTACAGGTAGAGAATACAGCGTGCTGTGTGGTGTTACAGGTAGAGAATACAGTGTGCTGTGTGGTGTTACAGGTAGAGAATACAGCGTGCTGTGTGGTGTTACAGGTAGAGAATACAGTGCTGTGTGGTGTTACAGGTAGAGAATACAGCGTGCTGTGTGGTGTTACAGGTAGAGAATAGAGTGCTGTGTGGTGTTACAGGTAGAGAATACAGTGTGCTGTGTGGTGTTACAGGTAGAGAATACAGCGTGCTGTGTGGTGTTACAGGTAGAGAATACAGTGCTGTGTGGTGTTACAGGTAGAGAATACAGTGCTGTGTGGTTTTACAGGTAGAGAATACAGTGCTGTGTGGTGTTACAGGTAGAGAATACAGTGCTGTGTGGTGTTACAGGTAGAGAATACAGTGCTGTGTGGTGTTACAGGTAGAGAATACAGCGTGCTGTGTGGTGTTACAGGTAGAGAATACAGCGTGCTGTGTGGTGTTACAGGTAGAGAATACAGCGTGCTGTGTGGTGTTACAGGTAGAGAATACAGTGCTGTGTGGTGTTACAGGTAGAGAATACAGCGTGCTGTGTGGTGTTACAGGTAGAGAATACAGTGCTGTGTGGTGTTACAGGTAGAGAATACAGCGTGCTGTGTGGTGTTACAGGTAGAGAATACAGCGTGCTGTGTGGTGTTACAGGTAGAGAATACAGCGTGCTGTGTGGTGTTACAGGTAGAGAATACAGCGTGCTGTGTGGTGTTACAGGTAGAGAATACAGTGTGCTGTGTGGTGTTACAGGTAGAGAATACAGCGTGCTGTGTGGTGTTACAGGTAGAGAATACAGTGCTGTGTGGTGTTACAGGTAGAGAATACAGCGTGCTGTGTGGTGTTACAGGTAGAGAATACAGTGCTGTGTGGTGTTACAGGTAGAGAATACAGTGCTGTGTGGTGTTACAGGTAGAGAATACAGCGTGCTGTGTGGTGTTACAGGTAGAGAATACAGCGTGCTGTGTGGTGTTACAGGTAGAGAATACAGCGTGCTGTGTGGTGTTACAGGTAGAGAATACAGTGTGCTGTGTGGTGTTACAGGTAGAGAATACAGTGCTGTGTGGTGTTACAGGTAGAGAATACAGTGCTGTGTGGTGTTACAGGTAGAGAATACAGTGTGCTGTGTGGTGTTACAGGTAGAGAATACAGCGTGCTGTGTGGTGTTACAGGTAGAGAATACAGTGTGCTGTGTGGTGTTACAGGTAGAGAATACAGCGTGCTGTGTGGTGTTACAGGTAGACAATAGAGTGCTGTGTGGTGTTACAGGTAGAGAATACAGCGTGCTGTGTGGTGTTACAGGTAGAGAATACAGTGCTGTGTGGTGTTACAGGTAGAGAATACAGTGTGCTGTGTGGTGTTACAGGTAGAGAATACAGTGTGCTGTGTGGTGTTACAGGTAGAGAATACAGTGTGCTGTGTGGTGTTACAGGTAGAGAATACAGCGTGCTGTGTGGTGTTACAGGTAGAGAATACAGTGCTGTGTGGTGTTACAGGTAGAGAATACAGTGTGCTGTGTGGTGTTACAGGTAGAGAATACAGCGTGCTGTGTGGTGTTACAGGTAGAGAATACAGCGTGCTGTGTGGTGTTACAGGTAGAGAATACAGTGCTGTGTGGTGTTACAGGTAGAGAATACAGTGCTGTGTGGTGTTACAGGTAGAGAATACAGCGTGCTGTGTGGTGTTACAGGTAGAGAATACAGTGTGCTGTGTGGTGTTACAGGTAGAGAATACAGTGCTGTGTGGTGTTACAGGTAGAGAATACAGTGTGCTGTGTGGTGTTACAGGTAGAGAATACAGCGTGCTGTGTGGTGTTACAGGTAGAGAATACAGTGTGCTGTGTGGTGTTACAGGTAGAGAATACAGTGTGCTGTGTGGTGTTACAGGTAGAGAATACAGCGTGCTGTGTGGTGTTACAGGTAGAGAATACAGCGTGCTGTGTGGTGTTACAGGTAGAGAATACAGTGCTGTGTGGTGTTACAGGTAGAGAATACAGTGCTGTGTGGTGTTACAGGTAGAGAATACAGCGTGCTGTGTGGTGTTACAGGTAGAGAATACAGTGTGCTGTGTGGTGTTACAGGTAGAGAATACAGTGCTGTGTGGTGTTACAGGTAGAGAATACAGTGTGCTGTGTGGTGTTACAGGTAGAGAATACAGTGCTGTGTGGTGTTACAGGTAGAGAATACAGCGCTGTGTGGTGTTACAGGTAGAGAATACAGTGTGCTGTGTGGTGTTACAGGTAGAGAATACAGTGCTGTGTGGTGTTACAGGTAGAGAATACAGAGTGCTGTGTGGTGTTACAGGTAGAGAATACAGCGTGCTGTGTGGTGTTACAGGTAGAGAATACAGCGTGCTGTGTGGTGTTACAGGTAGAGAATACAGCGTGCTGTGTGGTGTTACAGGTAGAGAATACAGCGTGCTGTGTGGTGTTACAGGTAGAGAATACAGCGTGCTGTGGTGTTACAGGTAGAGAATACAGTGCTGTGTGGTGTTACAGGTAGAGAATACAGTGTGCTGTGTGGTGTTACAGGTAGAGAATACAGTGCTGTGTGGTGTTACAGGTAGAGAATACAGTGCTGTGTGGTGTTACAGGTAGAGAATACAGCGTGGTGTTACAGGTAGAGAATACAGCGTGCTGTGTGGTGTTACAGGTAGAGAATACAGCGTGCTGTGTGGTGTTACAGGTAGAGAATACAGTGCTGTGTGGTGTTACAGGTAGAGAATACAGTGCTGTGTGGTGTTACAGGTAGAGAATACAGCGTGCTGTGTGGTGTTACAGGTAGAGAATACAGCGTGCTGTGTGGTGTTACAGGTAGAGAATACAGTGCTGTGTGGTGTTACAGGTAGAGAATACAGTGTGCTGTGTGGTGTTACAGGTAGAGAATACAGCGTGCTGTGTGGTGTTACAGGTAGAGAATACAGTGCTGTGTGGTGTTACAGGTAGAGAATACAGCGTGCTGTGTGGTGTTACAGGTAGAGAATAGAGTGCTGTGTGGTGTTACAGGTAGAGAATACAGCGTGCTGTGTGGTGTTACAGGTAGAGAATACAGCGTGCTGTGTGGTGTTACAGGTAGAGAATACAGTGCTGTGTGGTGTTACAGGTAGAGAATACAGCGTGCTGTGTGGTGTTACAGGTAGAGAATACAGCGCTGTGTGGTGTTACAGGTAGAGTATACAGCGTGCTGTGTGGTGTTACAGGTAGAGAATACAGCGTGCTGTGTGGTGTTACAGGTAGAGAATACAGTGCTGTGTGGTGTTACAGGTAGAGAATACAGTGCTGTGTGGTGTTACAGGTAGAGAATACAGTGTGCTGTGTGGTGTTACAGGTAGAGAATACAGCGTGCTGTGTGGTGTTACAGGTAGAGAATACAGTGCTGTGTGGTGTTACAGGTAGAGAATACAGTGTGCTGTGTGGTGTTACAGGTAGAGAATACAGCGTGCTGTGTGGTGTTACAGGTAGAGAATACAGCGTGCTGTGTGGTGTTACAGGTAGAGAATACAGCGCTGTGTGGTGTTACAGGTAGAGAATACAGTGCTGTGTGGTGTTACAGGTAGAGAATACAGTGCTGTGTGGTGTTACAGGTAGAGAATACAGTGCTGTGTGGTGTTACAGGTAGAGAATACAGTGCTGTGTGGTGTTACAGGTAGAGAATACAGTGCTGTGTGGTGTTACAGGTAGAGAATACAGTGCTGTGTGGTGTTACAGGTAGAGAATACAGCGTGCTGTGTGGTGTTACAGGTAGAGAATACAGCGTGCTGTGTGGTGTTACAGGTAGAGAATACAGCGTGCTGTGTGGTGTTACAGGTAGAGAATACAGTGCTGTGTGGTGTTACAGGTAGAGAATACAGTGTGCTGTGTGGTGTTACAGGTAGAGAATACAGTGCTGTGTGGTGTTACAGGTAGAGAATACAGCGTGCTGTGTGGTGTTACAGGTAGAGAATACAGCGTGCTGTGTGGTGTTACAGGTAGAGAATACAGTGCTGTGTGGTGTTACAGGTAGAGAATACAGCGTGCTGTGTGGTGTTACAGGTAGAGAATACAGTGCTGTGTGGTGTTACAGGTAGAGAATACAGTGCTGTGTGGTGTTACAGGTAGAGAATACAGCGTGCTGTGTGGTGTTACAGGTAGAGAATACAGCGTGCTGTGTGGTGTTACAGGTAGAGAATACAGCGTGCTGTGTGGTGTTACAGGTAGAGAATACAGTGTGCTGTGTGGTGTTACAGGTAGAGAATACAGCGTGCTGTGTGGTGTTACAGGTAGAGAATACAGTGTGCTGTGTGGTGTTACAGGTAGAGAATACAGTGCTGTGTGGTGTTACAGGTAGAGAATACAGTGCTGTGTGGTGTTACAGGTAGAGAATACAGCGTGCTGTGTGGTGTTACAGGTAGAGAATACAGTGTGCTGTGTGGTGTTACAGGTAGAGAATACAGCGTGCTGTGTGGTGTTACAGGTAGAGAATACAGTGCTGTGTGGTGTTACAGGTAGAGAATACAGTGTGCTGTGTGGTGTTACAGGTAGAGAATACAGCGTGCTGTGTGGTGTTACAGGTAGAGAATACAGCGTGCTGTGTGGTGTTACAGGTAGAGAATACAGCGTGCTGTGTGGTGTTACAGGTAGAGAATACAGCGTGCTGTGTGGTGTTACAGGTAGAGAATACAGTGCTGTGTGGTGTTACAGGTAGAGAATACAGCGCTGTGTGGTGTTACAGGTAGAGAATACAGTGCTGTGTGGTGTTACAGGTAGAGAATACAGTGTGCTGTGTGGTGTTACAGGTAGAGAATACAGTGTGCTGTGTGGTGTTACAGGTAGAGAATACAGCGTGCTGTGTGGTGTTACAGGTAGAGAATACAGCGTGCTGTGTGGTGTTACAGGTAGAGAATACAGCGTGCTGTGTGGTGTTACAGGTAGAGAATACAGTGCTGTGTGGTGTTACAGGTAGAGAATACAGCGTGCTGTGTGGTGTTACAGGTAGAGAATACAGTGCTGTGTGGTGTTACAGGTAGAGAATACAGCGTGCTGTGTGGTGTTACAGGTAGAGAATACAGCGTGCTGTGTGGTGTTACAGGTAGAGAATACAGCGTGCTGTGTGGTGTTACAGGTAGAGAATACAGCGTGCTGTGTGGTGTTACAGGTAGAGAATACAGTGTGCTGTGTGGTGTTACAGGTAGAGAATACAGCGTGCTGTGTGGTGTTACAGGTAGAGAATACAGTGCTGTGTGGTGTTACAGGTAGAGAATACAGCGTGCTGTGTGGTGTTACAGGTAGAGAATACAGTGTGCTGTGTGGTGTTACAGGTAGAGAATACAGTGCTGTGTGGTGTTACAGGTAGAGAATACAGTGCTGTGTGGTGTTACAGGTAGAGAATACAGTGTGCTGTGTGGTGTTACAGGTAGAGAATACAGCGTGCTGTGTGGTGTTACAGGTAGAGAATACAGTGTGCTGTGTGGTGTTACAGGTAGAGAATACAGTGTGCTGTGTGGTGTTACAGGTAGAGAATACAGCGTGCTGTGTGGTGTTACAGGTAGAGAATACAGCGTGCTGTGTGGTGTTACAGGTAGAGAATACAGTGCTGTGTGGTGTTACAGGTAGAGAATACAGTGCTGTGTGGTGTTACAGGTAGAGAATACAGCGTGCTGTGTGGTGTTACAGGTAGAGAATACAGTGTGCTGTGTGGTGTTACAGGTAGAGAATACAGTGCTGTGTGGTGTTACAGGTAGAGAATACAGTGTGCTGTGTGGTGTTACAGGTAGAGAATACAGCGTGCTGTGTGGTGTTACAGGTAGAGAATACAGTGTGCTGTGTGGTGTTACAGGTAGAGAATACAGTGTGCTGTGTGGTGTTACAGGTAGAGAATACAGCGTGCTGTGTGGTGTTACAGGTAGAGAATACAGCGTGCTGTGTGGTGTTACAGGTAGAGAATACAGTGCTGTGTGGTGTTACAGGTAGAGAATACAGTGCTGTGTGGTGTTACAGGTAGAGAATACAGCGTGCTGTGTGGTGTTACAGGTAGAGAATACAGTGTGCTGTGTGGTGTTACAGGTAGAGAATACAGTGCTGTGTGGTGTTACAGGTAGAGAATACAGTGTGCTGTGTGGTGTTACAGGTAGAGAATACAGTGCTGTGTGGTGTTACAGGTAGAGAATACAGCGCTGTGTGGTGTTACAGGTAGAGAATACAGTGTGCTGTGTGGTGTTACAGGTAGAGAATACAGTGTGCTGTGTGGTGTTACAGGTAGAGAATACAGCGTGCTGTGTGGTGTTACAGGTAGAGAATACAGCGTGCTGTGTGGTGTTACAGGTAGAGAATACAGTGTGCTGTGTGGTGTTACAGGTAGAGAATACAGCGTGCTGTGTGGTGTTACAGGTAGAGAATACAGCGTGCTGTGTGGTGTTACAGGTAGAGAATACAGCGTGCTGTGGTGTTACAGGTAGAGAATACAGTGCTGTGTGGTGTTACATGTAGAGAATACAGTGTGCTGTGTGGTGTTACAGGTAGAGAATACAGAGCTGTGTGGTGTTACAGGTAGAGAATACAGTGCTGTGTGCTGTTACAGGTAGAGAATACAGCGTGGTGTTACAGGTAGAGAATACAGCGTGCTGTGTGGTGTTACAGGTAGAGAATACAGCGTGCTGTGTGGTGTTACAGGTAGAGAATACAGTGCTGTGTGGTGTTACAGGTAGAGAATACAGTGCTGTGTGGTGTTACAGGTAGAGAATACAGTGCTGTGTGGTGTTACAGGTAGAGAATACAGTGTGCTGTGTGGTGTTACAGGTAGAGAATACAGCGTGCTGTGTGGTGTTACAGGTAGAGAATACAGTGTGCTGTGTGGTGTTACAGGTAGAGAATACAGCGTGCTGTGTGGTGTTACAGGTAGAGAATACAGCGTGCTGTGTGGTGTTACAGGTAGAGAATACAGCGTGCTGTGTGGTGTTACAGGTAGAGAATACAGCGTGCTGTGTGGTGTTACAGGTAGAGAATACAGCGTGCTGTGTGGTGTTACAGGTAGAGAATAGCGTGCTGTGTGGTGTTACAGGTAGAGAATACAGTGTGCTGTGTGGTGTTACAGGTAGAGAATACAGCGTGCTGTGTGGTGTTACAGGTAGAGAATACAGCGTGCTGTGGTGTTACAGGTAGAGAATACAGTGCTGTGTGGTGTTAGAGGTAGAGAATACAGTGCTGTGTGGTGTTACAGGTAGAGAATACAGTGTGCTGTGTGGTGTTACAGGTAGAGAATACAGCGTGCTGTGTGGTGTTACAGGTAGAGAATACAGTGTGCTGTGTGGTGTTACAGGTAGAGAATACAGCGTGCTGTGTGGTGTTACAGGTAGAGAATACAGTGCTGTGTGGTGTTACAGGTAGAGAATACAGTGTGCTGTGTGGTGTTACAGGTAGAGAATACAGCGTGCTGTGTGGTGTTACAGGTAGAGAATACAGCGTGCTGTGTGGTGTTACAGGTAGAGAATACAGCGTGCTGTGTGGTGTTACAGGTAGAGAATACAGCGCTGTGTGGTGTTACAGGTAGAGAATACAGCGTGCTGTGTGGTGTTACAGGTAGAGAATACAGTGCTGTGTGGTGTTACAGGTAGAGAATACAGCGTGCTGTGTGGTGTTACAGGTAGAGAATACAGCGCTGTGTGGTGTTACAGGTAGAGAATACAGCGTGCTGTGTGGTGTTACAGGTAGAGAATACAGCGTGCTGTGTGGTGTTACAGGTAGAGAATACAGCGCTGTGTGGTGTTACAGGTAGAGAATACAGTGTGCTGTGTGGTGTTACAGGTAGAGAATACAGTGCTGTGTGGTGTTACAGGTAGAGAATACAGCGTGCTGTGTGGTGTTACAGGTAGAGAATACAGTGCGCTGTGTGGTGTTACAGGTAGAGAATACAGTGCTGTGTGGTGTTACAGGTAGAGAATACAGTGCTGTGTGGTGTTACAGGTAGAGAATACAGTGTGCTGTGTGGTGTTACAGGTAGAGAATACAGTGCTGTGTGGTGTTACAGGTAGAGAATACAGCGTGCTGTGTGGTGTTACAGGTAGAGAATACAGCGTGCTGTGTGGTGTTACAGGTAGAGAATACAGCGTGCTGTGTGGTGTTACAGGTAGAGAATACAGCGTGCTGTGTGGTGTTACAGGTAGAGAATACAGTGCTGTGTGGTGTTACAGGTAGAGAATACAGCGTGCTGTGTGGTGTTACAGGTAGAGAATACAGCGTGCTGTGTGGTGTTACAGGTAGAGAATACAGCGTGGTGTGTGGTGTTACAGGTAGAGAATACAGTGCTGTGTGGTGTTACAGGTAGAGAATACAGCGTGCTGTGTGGTGTTACAGGTAGAGAATATAGGGTGCTGTGTGGTGTTACAGGTAGAGAATACAGTGCTGTGTGGTGTTACAGGTAGAGAATACAGCGCTGTGTGGTGTTACAGGAAGAGAATACAGTGTGCTGTGTGGTGTTACAGGTAGAGAATACAGCGTGCTGTGTGGTGTTACAGGTAGAGAATACAGCGTGCTGTGTGGTGTTACAGGTAGAGAATACAGTGCTGTGTGGTGTTACAGGTAGAGAATACAGTGTGCTGTGTGGTGTTACAGGTAGAGAATACAGTGTGCTGTGTGGTGTTACAGGTAGACAATACAGTGTGCTGTGTGGTGTTACAGGTAGAGAATACAGCGTGCTGTGTGGTGTTACAGGTAGAGAATACAGGGTGCTGTGTGGTGTTACAGGTAGAGAATACAGCGCTGTGTGGTGTTACAGGTAGAGAATACAGGGTGCTGTGTGGTGTTACAGGTAGAGAATACAGCGTGCTGTGTGGTGTTACAGGTAGAGAATACAGCGTGCTGTGTGGTGTTACAGGTAGAGAATACAGCGTGCTGTGTGGTGTTACAGGTAGAGAATACAGCGTGCTGTGTGGTGTTACAGGTAGAGAATACAGTGCTGTGTGGTGTTACAGGTAGAGAATACAGTGCTGTGTGGTGTTACAGGTAGAGAATACAGCGTGCTGTGTGGTGTTACAGGTAGAGAATACAGCGTGCTGTGTGGTGTTACAGGTAGAGAATACAGAGTGCTGTGTGGTGTTACAGGTAGAGAATACAGCGTGCTGTGTGGTGTTACAGGTAGAGAATACAGCGTGCTGTGTGGTGTTACAGGTAGAGAATACAGCGCTGTGTGGTGTTACAGGTAGAGAATACAGTGCTGTGTGGTGTTACAGGTAGAGAATACAGCGTGCTGTGTGGTGTTACAGGTAGAGAATACAGTGCTGTGTGGTGTTACAGGTAGAGAATACAGTGTGCTGTGTGGTGTTACAGGTAGAGAATACAGCGTGCTGTGTGGTGTTACAGGTAGAGAATACAGCGTGCTGTGTGGTGTTACAGGTAGAGAATACAGTGCTGTGTGGTGTTACAGGTAGAGAATACAGCGTGCTGTGTGGTGTTACAGGTAGAGAATACAGCGTGCTGTGTGGTGTTACAGGTAGAGAATACAGCGCTGTGTGGTGTTACAGGTAGAGAATACAGCGTGCTGTGTGGTGTTACAGGTAGAGAATACAGCGTGCTGTGTGGTGTTACAGGTAGAGAATACAGTGCTGTGTGGTGTTACGGGTAGAGAATACAGTGCTGTGTGGTGTTACAGGTAGAGAATACAGTGCTGTGTGGTGTTACAGGTAGAGAATACAGTGCTGTGTGGTGTTACAGGTAGAGAATACAGCGTGCTGTGTGGTGTTACAGGTAGAGAATACAGCGTGCTGTGTGGTGTTACAGGTAGAGAATACAGTGTGCTGTATGGTGTTACAGGTAGAGAATACAGCGTGCTGTGTGGTGTTACAGGTAGAGAATACAGCGTGCTGTGTGGTGTTACAGGTAGAGAATACAGCGTGCTGTGTGGTGTTACAGGTAGAGAATACAGTGTGCTGTGTGGTGTTACAGGTAGAGAATACAGCGTGCTGTGTGGTGTTACAGGTAGAGAATACAGTGCTGTGTGGTGTTACAGGTAGAGAATACAGTGCTGTGTGGTGTTACAGGTAGAGAATACAGCGTGCTGTGTGGTGTTACAGGTAGAGAATACAGTGCTGTGTGGTGTGACAGGTAGAGAATACAGCGTGCTGTGTGGTGTTACAGGTAGAGAATACAGTGCTGTGTGGTGTTACAGGTAGAGAATACAGTGTTGTGTGGTGTTACAGGTAGAGAATACAGTGCTGTGTGGTGTTACAGGTAGAGAATACAGTGCTGTGTGGTGTTACAGGTAGAGAATACAGCGTGCTGTGTGGTGTTACAGGTAGAGAATACAGTGTGCTGTGTGGTGTTACAGGTAGAGAATACAGCGCTGTGTGGTGTTACAGGTAGAGAATACAGTGCTGTGTGGTGTTACAGGTAGAGAATACAGTGTGCTGTGTGGTGTTACAGGTAGAGAATACAGCGTGCTGTGTGGTGTTACAGGTAGAGAATACAGCGCTGTGTGGTGTTACAGGTAGAGAATACAGTGCTGTGTGGTGTTACAGGTAGAGAATACAGTGCTGTGTGGTGTTACAGGTAGAGAATACAGGGTGCTGTGTGGTGTTACAGGTAGAGAATACAGCGTGCTGTGTGGTGTTACAGGTAGAGAATACAGTGTGCTGTGTGGTGTTACAGGTAGAGAATACAGCGTGCTGTGTGGTGTTACAGGTAGAGAATACAGTGCTGTGTGGTGTTACAGGTAGAGAATACAGTGTGCTGTGTGGTGTTACAGGTAGAGAATACAGCGTGCTGTGTGGTGTTACAGGTAGAGAATACAGTGCTGTGTGGTGTTACAGGTAGAGAATACAGTGCTGTGTGGTGTTACAGGTAGAGAATACAGCGTGCTGTGTGGTGTTACAGGTAGAGAATACAGTGCTGTGTGGTGTTACAGGTAGAGAATACAGCGGGCTGTGTGGTGTTACAGGTAGAGAATACAGCGTGCTGTGTGGTGTTACAGGTAGAGAATACAGCGTGCTGTGTGGTGTTACAGGTAGAGAATACAGCGTGCTGTGTGGTGTTACAGGTAGAGAATACAGTGTGCTGTGTGGTGTTACAGGTAGAGAATACAGCGTGCTGTGTGGTGTTACAGGTAGAGAATACAGCGTGCTGTGTGGTGTTACAGGTAGAGAATACAGTGTGCTGTGTGGTGTTACAGGTAGAGAATACAGTGTGCTGTGTGGTGTTACAGGTAGAGAATACAGTGCTGTGTGGTGTTACAGGTAGAGAATACAGTGCTGTGTGGTGTTACAGGTAGAGAATACAGTGCTGTGTGGTGTTACAGGTAGAGAATACAGTGTGCTGTGTGGTGTTACAGGTAGAGAATACAGTGTGCTGTGTGGTGTTACAGGTAGAGAATACAGTGCTGTGTGGTGTTACAGGTAGAGAATACAGCGTGCTGTGTGGTGTTACAGGTAGAGAATACAGCGTGCTGTGTGGTGTTACAGGTAGAGAATACAGTGCTGTGTGGTGTTACAGGTAGAGAATACAGTGCTGTGTGGTGTTACAGGTAGAGAATACAGCGTGCTGTGTGGTGTTACAGGTAGAGAATACAGCGCGCTGTGTGGTGTTACAGGTAGAGAATACAGTGCTGTGTGGTGTTACAGGTAGAGAATACAGTGTGCTGTGTGGTGTTACAGGTAGAGAATACAGTGTGCTGTGTGGTGTTACAGGTAGAGAATACAGTGCTGTGTGGTGTTACAGGTAGAGAATACAGTGCTGTGTGGTGTTACAGGTAGAGAATACAGCGTGCTGTGTGGTGTTACAGGTAGAGAATACAGCGTGCTGTGTGGTGTTACAGGTAGAGAATACAGTGTGCTGTGTGGTGTTACAGGTAGAGAATACAGTGCTGTGTGGTGTTACAGGTAGAGAATACAGCGTGCTGTGTGGTGTTACAGGTAGAGAATACAGTGTGCTGTGTGGTGTTACAGGTAGAGAATACAGCGTGCTGTGTGGTGTTACAGGTAGAGAATACAGCGTGCTGTGTGGTGTTACAGGTAGAGAATACAGTGCTGTGTGGTGTTACAGGTAGAGAATACAGCGTGCTGTGTGGTGTTACAGGTAGAGAATACAGCGTGTGTGGTGTTACAGGTAGAGAATACAGCGTGCTGTGTGGTGTTACAGGTAGAGAATACAGCGTGCTGTGTGGTGTTACAGGTAGAGAATACAGTGCTGTGTGGTGTTACAGGTAGAGAATACAGTGCTGTGTGGTGTTACAGGTAGAGAATACAGTGTGCTGTGTGGTGTTACAGGTAGAGAATACAGCGTGCTGTGTGGTGTTACAGGTAGAGAATACAGTGTGCTGTGTGGTGTTACAGGTAGAGAATACAGTGTGCTGTGTGGTGTTACAGGTAGAGAATACAGTGCTGTGTGGTGTTACAGGTAGAGAATACAGTGTGCTGTGTGGTGTTACAGGTAGAGAATACAGCGTGCTGTGTGGTGTTACAGGTAGAGAATACAGCGTGCTGTGTGGTGTTACAGGTAGAGAATACAGTGCTGTGTGGTGTTACAGGTAGAGAATACAGTGCTGTGTGGTGTTACAGGTAGAGAATACAGTGCTGTGTGGTGTTACAGGTAGAGAATACAGTGCTGTGTGGTGTTACAGGTAGAGAATACAGTGCTGTGTGGTGTTACAGGTAGAGAATACAGTGCTGTGTGGTGTTACAGGTAGAGAATACAGTGCTGTGTGGTGTTACAGGTAGAGAATACAGTGCTGTGTGGTGTTACAGGTAGAGAATACAGTGCTGTGTGGTGTTACAGGTAGAGAATACAGCGTGCTGTGTGGTGTTACAGGTAGAGAATACAGTGCTGTGTGGTGTTACAGGTAGAGAATACAGTGTGCTGTGTGGTGTTACAGGTAGAGAATACAGTGCTGTGTGGTGTTACAGGTAGAGAATACAGCGTGCTGTGTGGTGTTACAGGTAGAGAATACAGCGTGCTGTGTGGTGTTACAGGTAGAGAATACAGCGTGCTGTGTGGTGTTACAGGTAGAGAATACAGCGTGCTGTGTGGTGTTACAGGTAGAGAATACAGTGCTGTGTGGTGTTACAGGTAGAGAATACAGTGCTGTGTGGTGTTACAGGTAGAGAATACAGTGCTGTGTGGTGTTACAGGTAGAGAATACAGTGCTGTGTGGTGTTACAGGTAGAGAATACAGCGTGCTGTGTGGTGTTACAGGTAGAGAATACAGCGTGCTGTGTGGTGTTACAGGTAGAGAATACAGTGTGCTGTGTGGTGTTACAGGTAGAGAATACAGCGTGCTGTGTGGTGTTACAGGTAGAGAATACAGCGTGCTGTGTGGTGTTACAGGTAGAGAATACAGCGTGCTGTGTGGTGTTACAGGTAGAGAATACAGTGTGCTGTGTGGTGTTACAGGTAGAGAATACAGCGTGCTGTGTGGTGTTACAGGTAGAGAATACAGCGCTGTGTGGTGTTACAGGTAGAGAATACAGTGCTGTGTGGTGTTACAGGTAGAGAATACAGCGTGCTGTGTGGTGTTACAGGTAGAGAATACAGTGCTGTGTGGTGTTACAGGTAGAGAATACAGCGTGCTGTGTGGTGTTACAGGTAGAGAATACAGTGCTGTGTGGTGTTACAGGTAGAGAATACAGTGCTGTGTGGTGTTACAGGTAGAGAATACAGTGCTGTGTGGTGTTACAGGTAGAGAATACAGTGCTGTGTGGTGTTACAGGTAGAGAATACAGCGTGCTGTGTGGTGTTACAGGTAGAGAATACAGTGTGCTGTGTGGTGTTACAGGTAGAGAATACAGTGCTGTGTGGTGTTACAGGTAGAGAATACAGTGCTGTGTGGTGTTACAGGTAGAGAATACAGTGTGCTGTGTGGTGTTACAGGTAGAGAATACAGCGTGCTGTGTGGTGTTACAGGTAGAGAATACAGTGCTGTGTGGTGTTACAGGTAGAGAATACAGTGCTGTGTGGTGTTACAGGTAGAGAATACAGTGCTGTGTGGTGTTACAGGTAGAGAATACAGCGTGCTGTGTGGTGTTACAGGTAGAGAATACAGCGTGCTGTGTGGTGTTACAGGTAGAGAATACAGTGTGCTGTGTGGTGTTACAGGTAGAGAATACAGCGTGCTGTGTGGTGTTACAGGTAGAGAATACAGTGCTGTGTGGTGTTACAGGTAGAGAATACAGCGTGCTGTGTGGTGTTACAGGTAGAGAATACAGCGTGCTGTGTGGTGTTACAGGTAGAGAATACAGCGCTGTGTGGTGTTACAGGTAGAGAATACAGTGCTGTGTGGTGTTACAGGTAGAGAATACAGCGTGCTGTGTGGTGTTACAGGTAGAGAATACAGTGCTGTGTGGTGTTACAGGTAGAGAATACAGCGTGCTGTGTGGTGTTACAGGTAGAGAATACAGCGTGCTGTGTGGTGTTACAGGTAGAGAATACAGCGTGCTGTGTGGTGTTACAGGTAGAGAATACAGTGCTGTGTGGTGTTACAGGTAGAGAATACAGTGTGCTGTGTGGTGTTACAGGTAGAGAATACAGCGTGCTGTGTGGTGTTACAGGTAGAGAATACAGCGTGCTGTGTGGTGTTACAGGTAGAGAATACAGTGTGCTGTGTGGTGTTACAGGTAGAGAATACAGTGTGCTGTGTGGTGTTACAGGTAGAGAATACAGTGCTGTGTGGTGTTACAGGTAGAGAATACAGTGCTGTGTGGTGTTACAGGTAGAGAATACAGTGCTGTGTGGTGTTACAGGTAGAGAATACAGTGCTGTGTGGTGTTACAGGTAGAGAATACAGCGTGCTGTGTGGTGTTACAGGTAGAGAATACAGTGCTGTGTGGTGTTACAGGTAGAGAATACAGCGTGCTGTGTGGTGTTACAGGTAGAGAATACAGTGTGCTGTGTGGTGTTACAGGTAGAGAATACAGTGCTGTGTGGTGTTACAGGTAGAGAATACAGTGCTGTGTGGTGTTACAGGCAGAGAATACAGCGTGCTGTGTGGTGTTACAGGTAGAGAATACAGTGTGCTGTGTGGTGTTACAGGTAGAGAATACAGTGCTGTGTGGTGTTACAGGTAGAGAATACAGTGTGCTGTGTGGTGTTACAGGTAGAGAATACAGTGTGCTGTGTGGTGTTACAGGTAGAGAATACAGTGCTGTGTGGTGTTACAGGTAGAGAATACAGTGCTGTGTGGTGTTACAGGTAGAGAATACAGCGTGCTGTGTGGTGTTACAGGTAGAGAATACAGCGTGCTGTGTGGTGTTACAGATAGAGAATACAGTGTGCTGTGTGGTGTTACAGGTAGAGAATACAGTGCTGTGTGGTGTTACAGGTAGAGAATACAGCGTGCTGTGTGGTGTTACAGTTAGAGAATACAGTGTGCTGTGTGGTGTTACAGGTAGAGAATACAGCGTGCTGTGTGGTGTTACAGGTAGAGAATACAGCGTGCTGTGTGGTGTTACAGGTAGAGAATACAGTGCTGTGTGGTGTTACAGGTAGAGAATACAGCGTGCTGTGTGGTGTTACAGGTAGAGAATACAGCGCTGTGTGGTGTTACAGGTAGAGAATACAGCGTGCTGTGTGGTGTTACAGGTAGAGAATACAGAGTGCTGTGTGGTGTTACAGGTAGAGAATACAGTGCTGTGTGGTGTTACAGGTAGAGAATACAGTGCTGTGTGGTGTTACAGGTAGAGAATACAGTGTGCTGTGTGGTGTTACAGGTAGAGAATACAGCGTGCTGTGTGGTGTTACAGGTAGAGAATACAGTGCTGTGTGGTGTTACAGGTAGAGAATACAGTGTGCTGTGTGGTGTTACAGGTAGAGAATACAGTGCTGTGTGGTGTTACAGGTAGAGAATACAGTGTGCTGTGTGGTGTTACAGGTAGAGAATACAGTGTGCTGTGTGGTGTTACAGGTAGAGAATACAGCGTGCTGTGTGGTGTTACAGGTAGAGAATACAGTGCTGTGTGGTGTTACAGGTAGAGAATACAGTGCTGTGTGGTGTTACAGGTAGAGAATACAGTGCTGTGTGGTGTTACAGGTAGAGAATACAGTGCTGTGTGGTGTTACAGGTAGAGAATACAGTGCTGTGTGGTGTTACAGGTAGAGAATACAGTGCTGTGTGGTGTTACAGGTAGAGAATACAGCGCTGTGTGGTGTTACAGGTAGAGAATACAGTGCTGTGTGGTGTTACAGGTAGAGAATACAGTGCTGTGTGGTGTTACAGGTAGAGAATACAGCGTGCTGTGTGGTGTTACAGGTAGAGAATACAGTGCTGTGTGGTGTTACAGGTAGAGAATACAGTGTGCTGTGTGGTGTTACAGGTAGAGAATACAGTGCTGTGTGGTGTTACAGGTAGAGAATACAGCGTGCTGTGTGGTGTTACAGGTAGAGAATACAGTGCTGTGTGGTGTTACAGGTAGAGAATACAGTGCTGTGTGGTGTTACAGGTAGAGAATACAGCGTGCTGTGTGGTGTTACAGGTAGAGAATACAGTGCTGTGTGGTGTTACAGGTAGAGAATACAGTGCTGTGTGGTGTTACAGGTAGAGAATACAGCATGCTATGTGGTGTTACAGGTAGAGAATACAGCGTGCTGTGTGGTGTTACAGGTAGAGAATACAGTGCTGTGTGGTGTTACAGGTAGAGAATACAGCGTGCTGTGTGGTGTTACAGGTAGAGAATACAGCGTGCTGTGTGGTGTTACAGGTAGAGAATACAGCGTGCTGTGTGGTGTTACAGGTAGAGAATACAGTGTGCTGTGTGGTGTTACAGGAAGAGAATACAGCGTGCTGTGTGGTGTTACAGGTAGAGAATACAGTGTGCTGTGTGGTGTTACAGGTAGAGAATACAGTGCTGTGTGGTGTTACAGGTAGAGAATACAGTGCTGTGTGGTGTTACAGGTAGAGAATACAGTGCTGTGTGGTGTTACAGGTAGAGAATACAGTGTGCTGTGTGGTGTTACAGGTAGAGAATACAGCGTGCTGTGTGGTGTTACAGGTAGAGAATACAGCGTGCTGTGTGGTGTTACAGGTAGAGAATACAGCGTGCTGTGTGGTGTTACAGGTAGAGAATACAGCGTGCTGTGTGGTGTTACAGGTAGAGAATACAGTGCTGTGTGGTGTTACAGGTAGAGAATACAGCGCTGTGTGGTGTTACAGGTAGAGAATACAGTGCTGTGTGGTGTTACAGGTAGAGAATACAGTGTGCTGTGTGGTGTTACAGGTAGAGAATACAGCGTGCTGTGTGGTGTTACAGGTAGAGAATACAGCGTGCTGTGTGGTGTTACAGGTAGAGAATACAGCGTGCTGTGTGGTGTTACAGGTAGAGAATACAGTGCTGTGTGGTGTTACAGGTAGAGAATACAGCGTGCTGTGTGGTGTTACAGGTAGAGAATACAGCGTGCTGTGTGGTGTTACAGGTAGAGAATACAGCGTGCTGTGTGGTGTTACAGGTAGAGAATACAGCGTGCTGTGTGGTGTTACAGGTAGAGAATACAGTGTGCTGTGTGGTGTTACAGGTAGAGAATACAGCGTGCTGTGTGGTGTTACAGGTAGAGAATACAGTGCTGTGTGGTGTTACAGGTAGAGAATACAGCGTGCTGTGTGGTGTTACAGGTAGAGAATACAGTGTGCTGTGTGGTGTTACAGGTAGAGAATACAGTGCTGTGTGGTGTTACAGGTAGAGAATACAGTGCTGTGTGGTGTTACAGGTAGAGAATACAGTGTGCTGTGTGGTGTTACAGGTAGAGAATACAGCGTGCTGTGTGGTGTTACAGGTAGAGAATACAGTGTGCTGTGTGGTGTTACAGGTAGAGAATACAGTGTGCTGTGTGGTGTTACAGGTAGAGAATACAGCGTGCTGTGTGGTGTTACAGGTAGAGAATACAGCGTGCTGTGTGGTGTTACAGGTAGAGAATACAGTGCTGTGTGGTGTTACAGGTAGAGAATACAGTGCTGTGTGGTGTTACAGGTAGAGAATACAGCGTGCTGTGTGGTGTTACAGGTAGAGAATACAGTGTGCTGTGTGGTGTTACAGGTAGAGAATACAGTGCTGTGTGGTGTTACAGGTAGAGAATACAGTGTGCTGTGTGGTGTTACAGGTAGAGAATACAGCGTGCTGTGTGGTGTTACAGGTAGAGAATACAGTGTGCTGTGTGGTGTTACAGGTAGAGAATACAGTGTGCTGTGTGGTGTTACAGGTAGAGAATACAGCGTGCTGTGTGGTGTTACAGGTAGAGAATACAGCGTGCTGTGTGGTGTTACAGGTAGAGAATACAGTGCTGTGTGGTGTTACAGGTAGAGAATACAGTGCTGTGTGGTGTTACAGGTAGAGAATACAGCGTGCTGTGTGGTGTTACAGGTAGAGAATACAGTGTGCTGTGTGGTGTTACAGGTAGAGAATACAGTGCTGTGTGGTGTTACAGGTAGAGAATACAGTGTGCTGTGTGGTGTTACAGGTAGAGAATACAGTGCTGTGTGGTGATACAGGTAGAGAATACAGCGCTGTGTGGTGTTACAGGTAGAGAATACAGTGTGCTGTGTGGTGTTACAGGTAGAGAATACAGTGTGCTGTGTGGTGTTACAGGTAGAGAATACAGCGTGTTGTGTGGTGTTACAGGTAGAGAATACAGCGTGCTGTGTGGTGTTACAGGTAGAGAATACAGCGTGCTGTGTGGTGTTACAGGTAGAGAATACAGCTTGCTGTGTGGTGTTACAGGTAGAGAATACAGCGTGCTGTGTGGTGTTACAGGTAGAGAATACAGCGTGCTGTGGTGTTACAGGTAGAGAATACAGTGCTGTGTGGTGTTACAGGTAGAGAATACAGTGTGCTGTGTGGTGTTACAGGTAGAGAATACAGTGCTGTGTGGTGTTACAGGTAGAGAATACAGTGCTGTGTGGTGTTACAGGTAGAGAATACAGCGTGGTGTTACAGGTAGAGAATACAGCGTGTTGTGGTGTTACAGGTAGAGAATACAGCGTGCTGTGTGGTGTTACAGGTAGAGAATACAGTGCTGTGTGGTGTTACAGGTAGAGAATACAGTGCTGTGTGGTGTTACAGGTAGAGAATACAGTGCTGTGTGGTGTTACAGGTAGAGAATACAGCGTGCTGTGTGGTGTTACAGGTAGAGAATACAGCGTGCTGTGGTGTTACAGGTAGAGAATACAGTGCTGTGTGGTGTTACAGGTAGAGAATACAGTGCTGTGTGGTGTTACAGGTAGAGAATACAGTGTGCTGTGTGGTGTTACAGGTAGAGAATACAGCGTGCTGTGTGGTGTTACAGGTAGAGAATACAGTGTGCTGTGTGGTGTTACAGGTAGAGAATACAGCGTGCTGTGTGGTGTTACAGGTAGAGAATACAGTGCTGTGTGGTGTTACAGGTAGAGAATACAGTGTGCTGTGTGGTGTTACAGGTAGAGAATACAGTGCTGTGTGGTGTTACAGGTAGAGAATACAGTGTGCTGTGTGGTGTTACAGGTAGAGAATACAGCATGCTGTGTGGTGTTACAGGTAGAGAATACAGTGCTGTGTGGTGTTACAGGTAGAGAATACAGCGCTGTGTGGTGTTACAGGTAGAGAATACAGTGCTGTGTGGTGTTACAGGTAGAGAATACAGTGTGCTGTGTGGTGTTACAGGTAGAGAATACAGTGTGCTGTGTGGTGTTACAGGTAGAGAATACAGCGTGCTGTGTGGTGTTACAGGTAGAGAATACAGCGTGCTGTGTGGTGTTACAGGTAGAGAATACAGCGTGCTGTGTGGTGTTACAGGTAGAGAATACATTGCTGTGTGGTGTTACAGGTAGAGAATACAGCGTGCTGTGTGGTGTTACAGGTAGAGAATACAGTGCTGTGTGGTGTTACAGGTAGAGAATACAGCGTGCTGTGTGGTGTTACAGGTAGAGAATACAGCGTGCTGTGTGGTGTTACAGGTAGAGAATACAGCGTGCTGTGTGGTGTTACAGGTAGAGAATACAGCGTGCTGTGTGGTGTTACAGGTAGAGAATACAGTGTGCTGTGTGGTGTTACAGGTAGAGAATACAGCGTGCTGTGTGGTGTTACAGGTAGAGAATACAGTGCTGTGTGGTGTTACAGGTAGAGAATACAGCGTGCTGTGTGGTGTTACAGGTAGAGAATACAGTGTGCTGTGTGGTGTTACAGGTAGAGAATACAGTGCTGTGTGGTGTTACAGGTAGAGAATACAGTGTGCTGTGTGGTGTTACAGGTAGAGAATACAGCGTGCTGTGTGGTGTTACAGGTAGAGAATACAGTGTGCTGTGTGGTGTTACAGGTAGAGAATACAGTGTGCTGTGTGGTGTTACAGGTAGAGAATACAGTGCTGTGTGGTGTTACAGGTAGAGAATACAGTGCTGTGTGGTGTTACAGGTAGAGAATACAGTGTGCTGTGTGGTGTTACAGGTAGAGAATACAGCGTGCTGTGTGGTGTTACAGGTAGAGAATACAGTGTGCTGTGTGGTGTTACAGGTAGAGAATACAGCGTGCTGTGTGGTGTTACAGGTAGAGAATACAGTGCTGTGTGGTGTTACAGGTAGAGAATACAGCGTGCTGTGTGGTGTTACAGGTAGAGAATACAGTGCTGTGTGGTGTTACAGGTAGAGAATACAGTGTGCTGTGTGGTGTTACAGGTAGAGAATACAGCGTGCTGTGTGGTGTTACAGGTAGAGAATACAGTGTGCTGTGTGGTGTTACAGGTAGAGAATACAGTGTGCTGTGTGGTGTTACAGGTAGAGAATACAGTGTGCTGTGTGGTGTTACAGGTAGAGAATACAGTGTGCTGTGTGGTGTTACAGGTAGAGAATACAGCGTGCTGTGTGGTGTTACAGGTAGAGAATACAGCGTGCTGTGTGGTGTTACAGGTAGAGAATACAGTGCTGTGTGGTGTTACAGGTAGAGAATACAGTGCTGTGTGGTGTTACAGGTAGAGAATACAGCGTGCTGTGTGGTGTTACAGGTAGAGAATACAGTGTGCTGTGTGGTGTTACAGGTAGAGAATACAGTGCTGTGTGGTGTTACAGGTAGAGAATACAGTGTGCTGTGTGGTGTTACAGGTAGAGAATACAGCGTGCTGTGTGGTGTTACAGGTAGAGAATACAGTGTGCTGTGTGGTGTTACAGGTAGAGAATACAGTGTGCTGTGTGGTGTTACAGGTAGAGAATACAGCGTGCTGTGTGGTGTTACAGGTAGAGAATACAGCGTGCTGTGTGGTGTTACAGGTAGAGAATACAGTGCTGTGTGGTGTTACAGGTAGAGAATACAGTGCTGTGTGGTGTTACAGGTAGAGAATACAGCGTGCTGTGTGGTGTTACAGGTAGAGAATACAGTGTGCTGTGTGGTGTTACAGGTAGAGAATACAGTGCTGTGTGGTGTTACAGGTAGAGAATACAGTGTGCTGTGTGGTGTTACAGGTAGAGAATACAGTGCTGTGTGGTGTTACAGGTAGAGAATAGAGCGCTGTGTGGTGTTACAGGTAGAGAATACAGTGTGCTGTGTGGTGTTACAGGTAGAGAATACAGTGTGCTGTGTGGTGTTACAGGTAGAGAATACAGCGTGCTGTGTGGTGTTACAGGTAGAGAATACAGCGTGCTGTGTGGTGATACAGGTAGAGAATACAGCGTGCTGTGTGGTGTTACAGGTAGAGAATACAGCGTGCTGTGTGGTGTTACAGGTAGAGAATACAGCGTGCTGTGTGGTGTTACAGGTAGAGAATACAGCGTGCTGTTGGTGTTACAGGTAGAGAATACAGTGCTGTGTGGTGTTACAGGTAGAGAATACAGTGTGCTGTGTGGTGTTACAGGTAGAGAATACAGGGCTGTGTGGTGTTACAGGTAGAGAATACAGTGCTGTGTGGTGTTACAGGTAGAGACTCCAGCGTGGTGTTACAGGTAGAGAATACAGCGTGCTGTGTGGTGTTACAGGTAGAGAATACAGCGTGCTGTGTGGTGTTACAGGTAGAGAATACAGTGCTGTGTGGTGTTACAGGTAGAGAATACAGTGCTGTGTGGTGTTACAGGTAGAGAATACAGTGTTCTGTGTGGTGTTACAGGTAGAGAATACAGCGTGCTGTGTGGTGTTACAGGTAGAGAATACAGTGCTGTGTGGTGTTACAGGTAGAGAATACAGTGTGCTGTGTGGTGTTACAGGTAGAGAATACAGCGTGCTGTGTGGTGTTACAGGTAGAGAATACAGTGCTGTGTGGTGTTACAGGTAGAGAATACAGAGTGCTGTGTGGTGTTACAGGTAGAGAATAGAGTGCTGTGTGGTGTTACAGGTAGAGAATACAGCGTGCTGTGTGGTGTTACAGGTAGAGAATACAGCGTGCTGTGTGGTGTTACAGGTAGAGAATACAGTGCTGTGTGGTGTTACAGGTAGAGAATACAGCGTGCTGTGTGGTGTTACAGGTAGAGAATACAGCGCTGTGTGGTGTTACAGGTAGAGAATACAGCGTGCTGTGTGGTGTTACAGGTAGAGAATACAGCGTGCTGTGTGGTGTTACAGGTAGAGAATACAGTGCTGTGTGGTGTTACCGGTAGAGAATACAGTGCTGTGTGGTGTTACAGGTAGAGAATACAGTGTGCTGTGTGGTGTTACAGGTAGAGAATACAGCGTGCTGTGTGGTGTTACAGGTAGAGAATACAGTGCTGTGTGGTGTTACAGGTAGAGAATACAGCGTGCTGTGTGGTGTTACAGGTAGAGAATACAGCGTGCTGTGTGGTGTTACAGGTAGAGAATACAGCGTGCTGTGTGGTGTTACAGGTAGAGAATACAGCGCTGTGTGGTGTTACAGGTAGAGAATACAGTGCTGTGTGGTGTTACAGGTAGAGAATACAGTGCTGTGTGTTGTTACAGGTAGAGAATACAGTGCTGTGTGTTGTTACAGGTAGAGAATACAGTGCTGTGTGGTTTTACAGGTAGAGAATACAGTGTGCTGTGTGGTGTTACAGGTAGAGAATACAGTGCTGTGTGGTGTTACAGGTAGAGAATACAGTGCTGTGTGGTGTTACAGGTAGAGAATACAGCGTGCTGTGTGGTGTTACAGGTAGAGAATACAGCGTGCTGTGTGTGTTACAGGTAGAGAATACAGCGTGCTGTGTGGTGTTACAGGTAGAGAATACAGTGCTGTGTGGTGTTACAGGTAGAGAATACAGTGTGCTGTGTGGTGTTACAGGTAGAGAATACAGTGCTGTGTGGTGTTACAGGTAGAGAATACAGCGTGCTGTGTGGTGTTACAGGTAGAGAATACAGTGCTGTGTGGTGTTACAGGTAGAGAATACAGTGCTGTGTGGTGTTACAGGTAGAGAATACAGCGTGCTGTGTGGTGTTACAGGTAGAGAATACAGTGCTGTGTGGTGTTACAGGTAGAGAATACAGTGCTGTGTGGTGTTACAGGTAGAGAATACAGCGTGCTGTGTGGTGTTACAGGTAGAGAATACAGCGTGCTGTGTGGTGTTACAGGTAGAGAATACAGTGCTGTGTGGTGTTACAGGTAGAGAATACAGCGTGCTGTGTGGTGTTACAGGTAGAGAATTCAGTGTGCTGTGTGGTGTTACAGGTAGAGAATACAGCGTGCTGTGTGGTGTTACAGGTAGAGAATACAGTGTGCTGTGTGGTGTTACAGGTAGAGAATACAGTGTGCTGTGTGGTGTTACAGGTAGAGAATACAGTGTGCTGTGTGGTGTTACAGGTAGAGAATACAGTGCTGTGTGGTGTTACAGGTAGAGAATACAGTGCTGTGTGGTGTTACAGGTAGAGAATACAGCGTGCTGTGTGGTGTTACAGGTAGAGAATACAGTGTGCTGTGTGGTGTTACAGGTAGAGAATACAGCGTGCTGTGTGGTGTTACAGGTAGAGAATACAGTGCTGTGTGGTGTTACAGGTAGAGAATACAGCGTGCTGTGTGGTGTTACAGGTAGAGAATACAGCATGCTGTGTGGTGTTACAGGTAGAGAATACAGCGTGCTGTGTGGTGTTACAGGTAGAGAATACAGCGTGCTGTGTGGTGTTACAGGTAGAGAATACAGCGTGCTGTGTGGTGTTACAGGTAGAGAATACAGTGCTGTGTGGTGTTACAGGTAGAGAATACAGCGCTGTGTGGTGTTACAGGTAGAGAATACAGTGCTGTGTGGTGTTACAGGTAGAGAATACAGTGTGCTGTGTGGTGTTACAGGTAGAGAAAACAGTGTGCTGTGTGGTGTTACAGGTAGAGAATACAGCGTGCTGTGTGGTGTTACAGGTAGAGAATACAGCGTGCTGTGTGGTGTTACAGGTAGAGAATACAGCGTGCTGTGTGGTGTTACAGGTAGAGAATACAGTGCTGTGTGGTGTTACAGGTAGAGAATACAGCGTGCTGTGTGGTGTTACAGGTAGAGAATACAGTGCTGTGTGGTGTTACAGGTAGAGAATACAGCGTGCTGTGTGGTGTTACAGGTAGAGAATACAGCGTGCTGTGTGGTGTTACAGGTAGAGAATACAGCGTGCTGTGTGGTGTTACAGGTAGAGAATACAGCGTGCTGTGTGGTGTTACAGGTAGAGAATACAGTGTGCTGTGTGGTGTTACAGGTAGAGAATACAGCGTGCTGTGTGGTGTTACAGGTAGAGAATACAGTGCTGTGTGGTGTTACAGGTAGAGAATACAGCGTGCTGTGTGGTGTTACAGGTAGAGAATACAGTGTGCTGTGTGGTGTTACAGGTAGAGAATACAGTGCTGTGTGGTGTTACAGGTAGAGAATACAGTGCTGTGTGGTGTTACAGGTAGAGAATACAGTGTGCTGTGTGGTGTTACAGGTAGAGAATACAGCGTGCTGTGTGGTGTTACAGGTAGAGAATACAGTGTGCTGTGTGGTGTTACAGGTAGAGAATACAGTGTGCTGTGTGGTGTTACAGGTAGAGAATACAGCGTGCTGTGTGGTGTTACAGGTAGAGAATACAGCGTGCTGTGTGGTGTTACAGGTAGAGAATACAGTGCTGTGTGGTGTTACAGGTAGAGAATACAGTGCTGTGTGGTGTTACAGGTAGAGAATACAGCGTGCTGTGTGGTGTTACAGGTAGAGAATACAGTGTGCTGTGTGGTGTTACAGGTAGAGAATACAGTGCTGTGTGGTGTTACAGGTAGAGAATACAGTGTGCTGTGTGGTGTTACAGGTAGAGAATACAGCGTGCTGTGTGGTGTTACAGGTAGAGAATACAGTGTGCTGTGTGGTGTTACAGGTAGAGAATACAGTGTGCTGTGTGGTGTTACAGGTAGAGAATACAGCGTGCTGTGTGGTGTTACAGGTAGAGAATACAGCGTGCTGTGTGGTGTTACAGGTAGAGAATACAGTGCTGTGTGGTGTTACAGGTAGAGAATACAGTGCTGTGTGGTGTTACAGGTAGAGAATACAGCGTGCTGTGTGATGTTACAGGTAGAGAATACAGTGTGCTGTGTGGTGTTACAGGTAGAGAATACAGTGCTGTGTGGTGTTACAGGTAGAGAATACAGTGCGCTGTGTGGTGTTACAGGTAGAGAATACAGTGCTGTGTGGTGTTACAGGTAGAGAATACAGCGCTGTGTGGTGTTACAGGTAGAGAATACAGTGTGCTGTGTGGTGTTACAGGTAGAGAATACAGTGTGCTGTGTGGTGTTACAGGTAGAGAATACAGCGTGTTGTGTAGTGTTACAGGTAGAGAATACAGCGTGCTGTGTGGTGTTACAGGTAGAGAATACAGCGTGCTGTGTGGTGTTACAGGTAGAGAATACAGTGTGCTGTGTGGTGTTACAGGTAGAGAATACAGCGTGCTGTGTGGTGTTACAGGTAGAGAATACAGCGTGCTGTGGTGTTACAGGTAGAGAATACAGTGCTGTGTGGTGTTACAGGTAGAGAATACAGTGTGCTGTGTGGTGTTACAGGTAGAGAATACAGTGCTGTGTGGTGTTACAGGTAGAGAATACAGTGCTGTGTGGTGTTACAGGTAGAGAATACAGCGTGGTGTTACAGGTAGAGAATACAGCGTGTTGTGTGGTGTTACAGGTAGAGAATACAGCGTGCTGTGTGGTGTTACAGGTAGAGAATACAGTGCTGTGTGGTGTTACAGGTAGAGAATACAGAGCTGTGTGGTGTTACAGGTAGAGAATACAGTGCTGTGTGGTGTTACAGGTAGAGAATACAGTGTGCTGTGTGGTGTTACAGGTAGAGAATACAGCGTGCTGTGTGGTGTTACAGGTAGAGAATACAGTGTGCTGTGTGGTGTTACAGGTAGAGAATACAGCGTGCTGTGTGGTGTTACAGGTAGAGAATACAGCGTGCTGTGTGGTGTTACAGGTAGAGAATACAGGGTGCTGTGTGGTGTTACAGGTAGAGAATACAGTGTGCTGTGTGGTGTTACAGGTAGAGAATACAGCGTGCTGTGTGGTGTTACAGGTAGAGAATAGAGTGCTGTGTGGTGTTACAGGTAGAGAATACAGTGTGCTGTGTGGTGTTACAGGTAGAGAATACAGCGTGCTGTGTGGTGTTACAGGTAGAGAATACAGCGTGCTGTGGTGTTACAGGTAGAGAATACAGTGCTGTGTGGTGTTACAGGTAGAGAATACAGTGCTGTGTGGTGTTACAGGTAGAGAATACAGCGTGCTGTGTGGTGTTACAGGTAGAGAATACAGCGTGCTGTGTGGTGTTACAGGTAGAGAATACAGTGTGCTGTGTGGTGTTACAGGTAGAGAATACAGCGTGCTGTGTGGTGTTACAGGTAGAGAATACAGTGCTGTGTGGTGTTACAGGTAGAGAATACAGTGTGCTGTGTGGTGTTACAGGTAGAGAATACAGCGTGCTGTGTGGTGTTACAGGTAGAGAATACAGCGTGCTGTGTGGTGTTACAGGTAGAGAATACAGCGTGCTGTGTGGTGTTACAGGTAGAGAATACAGCACTGTGTGGTGTTACAGGTAGAGAATACAGCGTGCTGTGTGGTGTTACAGGTAGAGAATACAGTGCTGTGTGGTGTTACAGGTAGAGAATACAGAGTGCTGTGTGGTGTTACAGGTAGAGAATACAGCGCTGTGTGGTGTTACAGGTAGAGATACAGCGTGCTATGTGGTGTTACAGGTAGAGAATACAGCATGCTGTGTGGTGTTACAGGTAGAGAATACAGCGCTGTGTGGTGTTACAGGTAGAGAATACAGTGTGCTGTGTGGTGTTACAGGTAGAGAATACAGTGCTGTGTGGTGTTACAGGTAGAGAATACAGCGTGCTGTGTGGTGTTACAGGTAGAGAATACAGTGTGCTGTGTGGTGTTACAGGTAGAGAATACAGTGCTGTGTGGTGTTACAGGTAGAGAATACAGTGCTGTGTGGTGTTACAGGTAGAGAATACAGCGTGCTGTGTGGTGTTACAGGTAGAGAATACAGTGCTGTGTGGTGTTACAGGTAGAGAATACAGCGTGCTGTGTGGTGTTACAGGTAGAGAATACAGCGTGCTGTGTGGTGTTACAGGTAGAGAATACAGCGTGCTGTGTGGTGTTACAGGTAGAGAATACAGCGTGCTGTGTGGTGTTACAGGTAGAGAATACAGTGCTGTGTGGTGTTACAGGTAGAGAATACAGTGTGCTGTGTGGTGTTACAGGTAGAGAATACAGCGTGCTGTGTGGTGTTACAGGTAGAGATTACAGCGTGCTGTGTGGTGTTACAGGTAGAGAATACAAGGTGCTGTGTGGTGTTACAGGTAGAGAATACAGAGTGCTGTGTTGTGTTACAGGTAGAGAATACAGCGTGCTGTGTGGTGTTACAGGTAGAGAATACAGTGCTGTGTGGTGTTACAGGTAGAGAATACAGCGTTGTGTGGTGTTACAGGTAGAGAATACAGTGTGCTGTGTGGTGTTACAGGTAGAGAATACAGCGTGCTGTGTGGTGTTACAGGTAGAGAATACAGCGTGGTGTGTGGTGTTACAGGTAGAGAATACAGTGCTGTGTGGTGTTACAGGTAGAGAATACAGTGTGCTGTGTGGTGTTACAGGTAGAGAATACAGTGTGCTGTGTGGTGTTACAGGTAGAGAATACAGTGTGCTGTGTGGTGTTACAGGTAGAGAATACAGCGTGCTGTGTGGTGTTACAGGTAGAGAATACAGGTGCTGTGTGGTGTTACAGGTAGAGAATACAGCGCTGTGTGGTGTTACAGGTAGAGAATACAGCGTGCTGTGTGGTGTTACAGGTAGAGAATACAGCCTGCTGTGTGGTGTTACAGGTAGAGAATACAGCGTGCTGTGTGGTGTTACAGGTAGAGAATACAGCGTGCTGTGTGGTGTTACAGGTAGAGAATACAGCGTGCTGTGTGGTGTTACAGGTAGAGAATACAGTGCTGTGGTGTTACAGGTAGAGAATACAGTGCTGTGTGGTGTTACAGGTAGAGAATACAGCGTGCTGTGTGGTGTTACAGGTAGAGAATACAGAGAGCTGTGTGGTGTTACAGGTTACAGTAGAGCTGTGTGGTGTTACAGGTAGAGAATACAGCGTGCTGTGTGGTGTTACAGGTAGAGAATACAGCGTGCTGTGTGGTGTTACAGGTAGAGAATACAGCGTGCTGTGTGGTGTTACAGGTATAGAGAATACAGTGTGCTGTGTGGTGTTACAGGTAGAGAATACAGCGCTGTGTGGTGTTACAGGTAGAGAATACAGTGTGCTGTGTGGTGTTACAGGTAGAGAATACAGCGTGCTGTGTGGTGTTACAGGTAGAGAATACAGCGTGCTGTGTGGTGTTACAGGTAGAGAATACAGTGTGCTGTGTGGTGTTACAGGTAGAGAATACAGCATGCTGTGTGGTGTTACAGGTAGAGAATACAGCGTGCTGTGTGGTGTTACAGGTAGAGAATACAGTGCTGTGTGGTGTTACAGGTAGAGAATACAGCGTGCTGTGTGGTGTTACAGGTAGAGAATACAGCGCTGTGTGGTGTTACAGGTAGAGAATACAGCGCTGTGTGGTGTTACAGGTAGAGAATACAGCGTGCTGTGTGGTGTTACAGGTAGAGAATACAGCGTGCTGTGTGGTGTTACAGGTAGAGAATACAGTGCTGTGTGGTGTTACAGGTAGAGAATACAGTGCTGTGTGGTGTTAAGGTAGAGAATACAGCGTGCTGTGTGGTGTTACAGGTAGAGAATACAGGTGCTGTGTGGTGTTACAGGTTACAGCGTGCTGTGTGGTGTTACAGGTAGAGAATACAGCGTGCTGTGTGGTGTTACAGGTAGAGAATACAGCGTGCTGTGTGGTGTTACAGGTAGAGAATACAGTGTGCTGTGTGGTGTTACAGGTAGAGAATACAGCGTGCTGTGTGGTGTTACAGGTAGAGAATACAGCGTGCTGTGTGGTGTTACAGGTAGGGAATACAGCGTGCTGTGTGGTGTTACAGGTAGAGAATACAGTGTGCTGTGTGGTGTTACAGGTAGAGAATACAGTGCTGTGTGGTGTTAAAGGTAGAGAATACAGTGCTGTGTGGTGTTACAGGTAGAGAATACAGTGCTGTGTGGTGTTACAGGTAGAGAATACAGCGTGCTGCGTGGTGTTACAGGTAGAGAATACAGTGGCTGTGTGGTGTTACAGGTAGAGAATACAGCGTGCTGTGCGGTGTTACTGGTAGAGAATACAGTGCTGTGTGGTGTTACAGGTAGAGAATACAGTGCTGTGTGGTGTTACAGGTAGAGAATACAGTGCTGTGTGGTGTTACAGGTAGAGAATACAGTGCTGTGTGGTGTTACAGGTAGAGAATACAGTGTGCTGTGTGGTGTTACAGGTAGAGAATACATGTGGTGTTACGTGCTGTGTGGTGTTACAGGTAGAGAATACAGCGCTGCTGTGGTGTTACACAGTAGTTACAGAGAATACAGTGCTGTGTGGTGTTACAGGTAGAGAATACAGTGTGCTGTGTGGTGTTACAGGTAGAGAATACAGCGTGCTGTGTGGTGTTACAGGTAGAGAATACAGCGCTGTGTGGTGTTACAGGTAGAGAATAAAGTGCTATGTGGTGTTACAGGTAGAGAATACAGTGCTGTGTGGTGTTACCGGTAGAGAATACAGTGCTGTGTGGTGTTACCGGTAGAGAATACAGTGCTATGTGGTGTTAAAGGTAGAGAATACAGTGTGCTGTGTGGTGTTACAGGTAGAGAATACAGCGTGCTGTGTGGTGTTACAGGTAGACAGTAGAGTGCTGTGTGGTGTTACAGGTAGAGAATACAGCGTGCTGTGTGGTGTTACAGGTAGAGAATACAGTGTGCTGTGTGGTGTTACAGGTAGAGAATACAGTGCTGTGTGGTGTTACAGGTAGAGAATATAGTGTGCTGTGTGGTGTTACAGGTAGAGAATACAGTACTGTGTGGTGTTACAGGTAGAGAATACAGCGTGCTGTGTGGTGTTACAGGTAGAGAATACAGCGTGCTGTGTGGTGTTACAGTAGAGAATACAGCGTGCTGTGTGGTGTTACAGGTAGAGAATACAGTGTGCTGTGTGGTGTTACAGGTAGAGAATACAGTGTGCTGTGTGGTGTTACAGGTAGAGAATACAGTGCTGTGTGATGTTACAGGTAGAGAATACAGCGTGCTGTGTGGTGTTACAGGTAGAGAATACAGTGTGCTGTGTGGTGTTACAGGTAGAGAATACAGTGCTGTGTGGTGTTACAGGTAGAGAATACAGCGTGCTGTGTGGTGTTACAGGTAGAGAATACAGTGCTGTGTGGTGTTACAGGTAGAGAATACAGTGTGCTGTGTGGTGTTACAGGTAGAGAATACAGTGCTGTGTGGTGTTACAGGTAGAGAATACAGCGTGCTGTGTGGTGTTACAGGTAGAGAATACAGCGTGCTGTGTGGTGTTACAGGTAGAGAATACAGTGCTGTGTGGTGTTACAGGTAGAGAATACAGCGTGCTGTGCGGTGTTACAGGTAGAGAATACAGTGCTGTGTGGTGTTACAGGTAGAGAATACAGTGCTGTGTGGTGTTACAGGTAGAGAATACAGCGTGCTGTGTGGTGTTACAGGTAGAGAATACAGCGTGCTGTGTGGTGTTACAGGTAGAGAATACAGCGTGCTGTGTGGTGTTACAGGTAGAGAATACAGTGTGCTGTGTAGTGTTACAGGTAGAGAATACAGCGTGCTGTGTGGTGTTACAGGTAGAGAATACAGTGCTGTGTGGTGTTACAGGTAGAGAATACAGTGCTGTGTGGTGTTACAGGTAGAGAATACAGTGCTGTGTGGTGTTACAGGTAGAGAATACAGTGTGCTGTGTGGTGTTACAGGTAGAGAATACAGCGTGCTGTGTGGTGTTACAGGTAGAGAATACAGTGCTGTGTGGTGTTACAGGTAGAGAATACAGTGCTGTGTGGTGTTACAGGTAGAGAATACAGCGTGCTGTGTGGTGTTACAGGTAGAGAATACAGCGTGCTGTGTGGTGTTACAGGTAGAGAATACAGCGTGCTGTGTGGTGTTACAGGTAGAGAATACAGCGTGCTGTGTGGTGTTACAGGTAGAGAATACAGTGCTGTGTGGTGTTACAGGTAGAGAATACAGCGTGCTGTGTGGTGTTACAGGTAGAGAATACAGCGTGCTGTGTGGTGTTACAGGTAGAGAATACAGAGCTGTGTGGTGTTACAGGTAGAGAATACAGTGCTGTGTGGTGTTACAGGTAGAGAATACAGTGCTGTGTGGTGTTACAGGTAGAGAATACAGTGTGCTGTGTGGTGTTACAGGTAGAGAATACAGCGTGCTGTGTGGTGTTTACAGGTAGAGAATACAGGGTGCTGTGTGGTGTTACAGGTACAGAATACAGTGTGCTGTGTGGTGTTACAGGTAGAGAATACAGCGTGCTGTGTGGTGTTACAGGTAGAGAATACAGCATGCTGTGTGGTGTTACAGATAGAGAATACAGTGCTGTGTGTGTTACAGGTAGAGAATACAGCGTGCTGTGTGGTGTTACAGGTAGAGATACAGAGCTGTGTGTGTTACAGGTAGAGAATACAGTGCTGTGTGGTGTTACAGGTAGAGAATACAGCGTGCTGTGTGGTGTTACAGGTAGAGAATACAGCGTGCTGTGTGTGGTGTTTATTACAGGTAGAATACAGCGTGCTGTGTGGTGTTACAGGTAGAGAATACAGCGTGCTGTGTGGTGTTACAGATAGATAATACAGTGCTGTGTGGTGTTACAGGTAGAGAATACAGTGTGCTGTGTGGTGTTACAGGTAGAGAATACAGCGTGCTGTGTGGTGTTACAGGTAGACAATAGAGTGCTGTGTGGTGTTACAGGTAGAGAATACAGTGTGCTGTTGTGTTACAGGTAGAGAATACAGCGCTGTGTGGTGTAAACAGGTAGAGAATACAGCATGCTATGTGGTGTTACAGGTAGAGAATACAGAGCTGTGTGGTATTACAGGTAGAGAATACAGCGTGCTGTGTGGTGTTACAGGTAGAGAATACAGTGTGCTGTGTGGTGTTACAGGTAGAGAATACAGTGCTGTGTGGTGTTACAGGTAGAGAATACAGCGTGTTGTGTAGTGTTACAGGTAGAGAATACAGTGCTGTGTGGTGTTACAGGTAGAGAATACAGCGTGCTGTGTGGTGTTACAGGTAGAAATACAACAAGGTAGAGAATACAGCGTGCTGTGTGGTGTTACAGGTAGAGAATACAGTGCTGTGTGGTGTTACAGGTAGAGAATACAGCGTGCTGTGTGGTGTTACAGGTAGAGAATACATACAGCGTGGCTGTGTGGTGTTACAGGTAGAGAATACAGCGTGTGTGGTGTTACAGGTAGAGAATACAGCGTGCTGTGTGGTGTTACAGGTAGAGAATACAGTGTGCTGTGTGGTGGTTACAGGTAGAGAATACAGCGTGCTGTGTACAGGTAGAGAATTAGGCAGTGTGGTGAGGTGATATACAGTGTGCTGTGTGGTGTTACAGGTAGAGAATACAGCGTGCTGTGTGGTGTTACAGGTAGAGAATACAGTGTGCTGTGTGGTGTTACAGGTAGAGAATACAGTGCTGTGTGGTGTTACAGGTAGAGAATACAGTGCTGTGTGGTGTTACAGGTAGAGAATACAGCGTGCTGTGTGGTGTTACAGGTAGAGAATACGTGTTGGTGCTGTGTGAGTGTTACAGGTAGAGAATACAGTGTGCTGTGTGGTGTTACAGGTAGAGAATACAGCGTGCTGTGTGGTGTTACAGGTAGAGAATACAGCGTGCTGTGTGGTGTTTACAGGTAGAGAATACAGTGCTGTGTGGTGTTACAGGTAGAGAATACAGTGTGCTGTGGTGTTACAGGTAGAGAATACAGCGTGCTAGTGTGGTGTTACAGAGGTAGAGAGATACAGCATGCTGTGTGGTGTTACAGGTAGAGAATACAGCGTGCTGTGTGGTGTTACAGGTAGAGAATATAGTGCTGTGTGGTGTTACAGGTAGAGAATACAGCGTGCTGTGTGGTGTTACAGGTAGAGAATACAGTGCTGTGTGGTGTTACAGGTAGAGAATACAGGGTGCTGTGTGGTGTCACAGGTAGAGAATACAGCTGCTGTGTGGTGTTACAGGTAGAGAATACAGTGTGCTGTGGGGTGTTACAGGTAGAGAATACAGCGTGCTGTGTGGTGTTACAGGTAGAGAATATAGTGTGCTGTGTGGTGTTACAGGTAGAGAATACAGTGCTGTGTGGTGTTACAGGTAGAGAATAGCGTGCTGTGTGGTGTTACAGGTAGAGAATACAGCGTGTGCTGTGTGGTGTTACAGGTATACAATAAGATGTGCTGTGTGGTGTTACAGGTAGAGAATACAGTGTGCTGTTGGTGTTACAGGTAGAGAATACAGTGCTGTGTGGTGTTACAGGTAGAGAATACAGGCGTCTGTGTGGTGTTACAGGTAGAGAATACAGCGTGCTGAGGTGGTGTTACAGGTAGAGAATACAGCGTGCTGTGTGGTGTTACAGGTAGAGAATACAGCGTGCTGTGTGGTGTTACAGGTAGAGAATACAGGGTGGTGTGTGGTGTTACAGGTAGAGAATACAGCGTGCTGTGTGGTGTTACAGGTAGAGAATACAGCGTGCTGTGTGGTGTTACAGGTAGAGAATACAGCGTGCTGTGTGGTGTTACAGGTAGAGAAATACAGGAGAAGACAGTGCTGTGGTGTTACAGGTAGAGAATACAGCGTGCTGTGTGGTGTTACAGGTAGAGAATACAGTGCTGTGTGTGGTTTACAGGTAGAGAAAAATACAGCGCTGTGTGGTGTTACAGGTAGAGAGAATCAGCGTGCTGTGTGGTGTTACAGGTAGAGAATACAGGCTGCTGTGTGGTGTTACAGGTAGAGAATACAGTGCTGTGTAGTGTTACAGGTAGAGAATACAGTGTGTGGTGTTACGGTAGAGAATACAGGTGCTGTGTGGTGTTACAGGTAGAGAATACAGCGTGCTGTGTGGTGTTACAGGTAGAGATACAGTGTGCTGTGTGGTGTTGTTGCTGTGTGGTGTTACAGTAGAGAAATACAGCGTGCTGTGTGGTGTTACAGGTAGAGAATACAGCGTGCTGTGTGGTGTTACAGGTAGAGAATACAGTGTGTGTGGTGTTACAGGTAGAGAATACAGCGTGCGTGTTACAGGTAGAG